>NC_089212.1:10161480-10233980 GCF_963930695.1 Labrus bergylta | reverse complement strand
TAAAGTATGTTGTGTGTTGGTTGTAGAGATGTTTTCCTCTTTTTATTTTCTTTTGTCCCCTCGTGTTATTATCAGCACGTACGAACCACTTTATAATTATAGAAATTTTAATTTCTTGCTTCTTTTATGGACCGAAAAAATATTTATGGCCATGAATAAACACTGGCAACTTTTCAGAAATTTTCCTTTTGTTTTTATTTCCTGTAAATATTTTGTGGCAAATGTTGACCTGGGCAGAGAGAGATTTTCGGGAGCGTGAAACCGAGGGACGTCCGATACACATCAAATATTTAAAAACACTTTTCAAAAATAAGGGAGTAATTTTAAGAAAAACTACAATAACCCACACATTTGCAGCACCGATTTGAGGGCTAAAAAAAAAAAAAATTAGAAAATAGTTTTTTAAGTTAGTAATCCTTTATTCAACCCAATGTTTGATTTCTGTTAGTGTCCTATTCGATTGACCATCTCTGAGAAAAACAACAGCGCTTCACATTTTAAAGGAGGGGGGCAAACCAGACACAATATTGTGGTCCAAAATGGGAACAAATCTCCAGCGCACTTCACCCTTTTTCCTTTTAAGCAAATTTAATCCGGTGAATATTTTTCTGAATCCAAACACCTCCTTCATAAAGAGCCGAAAGTCACTTGTGAAATGGGACTAAAATCCACTCACTTAATATAAGAGGGCTTCTCCACATAAGAAGCTTTTGAATGAAAGCTCTCCTTTTTGTCAGCATCCTCCACCACTCCCAGCCTTGGGTGTAAAGTGGTAGACTGCGGAAGGGAAAAATCGTTTAACGCAATAACTGTTTTGTTATCTTGTTAGGCGCTAAACTGCAAATAGAGCAGGAATAATCAATGGGTCGCCAGCCTTCTTTGTTTAACCTTGGCCAACGTTGGACTAAAGTGCGCACGGCTCAGTGGGGCTTTAACCTCGTAATAAAGTTATTTTTCACATGGTCATATAACGTGGTAGCAATGATATCCCGCATTATATACAGGCTACTCTGCCCCATTAGTCTCCGTGTTCTTTACGGTGGAACCAAAACAAGCACAAATGGCTCCCCAGTGATCCGCTGCGCACTGCGGATTATCAGCCTCTAGTCAATATCTTGGGTAAATATGATAACCTAGTCGAAAATCCATGCATTCTGTTTGTCCCGGGACAAAAATCTCACAACAGATGTTAGAGTCGCCCCTATCATCACTGAACAAACAGCCAAATTGGGCAGATTTGCTAATTATTTACAGAATTGAGTCTCAAGGGGCTACTGCTTTTGTGGGCAACACAGACTCAATTTGTCCCTGACAGAAAGGTTTTGTGTTGCGCCACCGGTTGAGCTTGTAGGTCAAATAAATCAGCAAGTTGGTCATAATTTGTTTTTCTTAAGCCTTTGTCGATTAAAAGAAATACACAGATTCCCCAACAGCATGCTAAAAATCGCCTGCACCACAATGAAAAGGTGAAATGAGGAGAAATTCAAGTCAGATTTAATTCGATTTACCGCGGAAGGATGAAGGACTGGTCGACTCTGGCAGAATTTTAGAGAACTCAGGCAAACACGTCGGCTCCTTTCAATAACAAACTTAACTCACTTAAAGACAATACCAATATTTAAAACATCGTGCGTAAAAGAAAAATGTGGGCTTGTGTTTTTCTCTTATTGCCTTTTGTGATCAGGCACTTTTGTGACTCTATCATTGCATAATACAGTACATGACACAACACAGAGACAAAAGGCCAGGCCTGCTTTCTGCTGTGTGTTAGAGGCGTGCATGTTAACGAGCAGCAGGATGCAGAGAGTGAAGATAGAGAGACTGACAGAGTTGCTTGGTGCTGTTCAGAGTCAGGGAGATGCATCCTTGGGCTTTTTGTCCTGCCTGTCACTTGGTGCCATTGTGATCTTTGCTGCACACGTTGTCTCCCATATGGGCAGCTGGGCTCGGAAAAGGAGAAAAGGATCTTTCACAAACCCCAAATTGTATCAAGCTTTCAAATAAAGCATTGTTGTCTCTCAAAGAAAAACGAATTAAAAATTCGTGCTATATCTATTCTGGTCAAAAAAGAAGCTCCATTCACAGATAACAGGGAGTCCTTCTTCCTTGATAGAGCTATGCCAACAACAGCCTTCTCATTTCTCTTTCCCTACATCCCCCATTCTGCAGGGTGAAAGACTGATTCTAGTCTGTCCGAAAAAGTCGCTCCTCACAGCTCAAAAACTATTTTTAAATACAAGACAGTGTTCTTCCTTGTTTGCTTTGAATCCCGCTGGTATGCGTGGGTCGATTTCTAAAATGGACACATGGAAACATATTTGACACAATTTCCTACCCACTAGAGCCCGTTTTATTGTTTTTCTGTTCACATCAGGTGTAAAATGAAGCCACTGTGTACATCATGTGCAATTTAAAGGTGGGGTTTCACACGGTCAACATTTCCTGGATGTTGCGCCATGCAACAGTTTAATTATATAAATTGAAATACGAATTAATGTAAGAGTAAACATTTCTGGCATTATTTGGATTATATTTAAATTGTCAATGTGTTGAAGGACGCTGATGTTTTTCAGTTGGAACATACCCTTGGAGATATTGCCAGATGTTTATTGGACTATTGCGCAAGCGTCTACTTCATTGACTACAAATTAGATTTTCAAAAATTGATCCTTAATTCATTTATATGCCACTGTTTATTTATATACGTATGCATTTACATTTTTAACTATGGGAGACATTTAAAGTGTTCCAGGTCCCTCAAATCTTGATCTTAAATCCTGACTCAAATTGTTGCCTTAAATACATTTTTAAACCCAAATTTTAAAAATCTGCACCAAGCCAGGGCTGCACAATTACCTTGGTTTGGCCCAAAATAAAAAGTACAAGTCGTGTTACAGTCTTCATAACAAACTTTTACGGTGAACAACATTTGCGTTGCACCCGTGTTTTGTCATTAACGCACCAGAAAATTTTCACCACTTCACCACCAGCACAGCAACAGGGTCAGATTTATCGGAAATTGCTTTTGGCTGCTTGGAGGGATAACGCAGGCGACATTAAAACAAGTATCTCGGCGTGCAGCATAGTTCAACCTGCGTGGATAACACTATTATATACCCTGGAATACAATACTTGAGGAAATGTGCACTTGGGACACCATGGATCTTCGTCATCCTGCCCATTTGAACCTCGACATGAATCATTTTCTATCACGCACATCGCCAAATAAACGAGGATTTCAAAGCTATAATAATAAGAGGTGCTTTTCATTTAAAGGAAGCTATCTGGGTTTTATTGCCTTAAAGGAGATCCAGATTAGATTCGCCACAGTGCAGATATTAAACAGAGCGGGATGAATGAAGGGAGGGAGAGAAGGGAGAGAAGGGAGGGAGGGGGGGGACGAAATGTTGCACCAAACGGCCACAAGATGGAAGCAGAGGTCTGCAGTTGGCGTTATGCAGCTTTTACCTGCAAATGTCTCACAGCTCATCTGATTCCTGCAGCACACATTACTCCAACCAAATCATATTCAGCGGCTGTTTTTCTGTTTAATGAACAGACATCACAGCAAACTTGACTGTCTCTTTAAGTGCATGATTGAGGTTTATGACATTGTTAGGGATCTTGAGAGCATAATCATATCGCCCTTGAAAACAAACTATAGACTAAACAGTTCATATGCAATTACTACTTCCATTTAAGAAAAAGTAAGAGAGAGAGAATGACTCGGAGCATCCACGGTGTGGCGCAATAGGATAGGGGGAAAATGTGGTGTAGATTAATTCACTTCAGTGAAAGTGAACAATAGAGCTGAAGTGCGGTTTTCCAAGGGAAGACTCAGCTCAGCCAGAGTCCTTCACAACAAAGGAGCCTTTAAGTCAAATGTCCTCAGCAATGTGAAAAACTGAATCCTCATCTGTGAAATGTCTTTGCTAGAATTGATCAAAGGAGACTGAGGGGTTTTTGGGGGGTGAGGAAGGTGTCTTTATTGAATTGTCTCACCTCCTATCCAAAAAAACAACAACATATCCTATGAGCTCCCAAGAGAAATAGAATATATTTTGGGTCTGATCAAACAAGGTACTACATGTGCCAATTTAATCACATTATTCAGTCGTAGACTTACTGTCCAGGCTGCAAAGTGCCCCAGAACCATCATCTCCTCATGCGGAGAAGAAAGTATGCAAAGCACTGCAAAATGGGTCATATGACAAAATAAAAGGCTTCCATCTTTATGCACCTGCTCAGTTCAGCATCAGTGAGCCTGCACCTGTAGGGGGCCTCATTGGGTTAGAAAGCTGCAGCAGCAGGGGGGTAGAGGGATGCAGAACATGAAGGAAGGAGGGCGAGAAAGAGGGGGGGGGGATACATATTTAATCTTCCACAGTTCTGATCACGTTAAAGAAGCTGGTGCGGAGAAACAAAATAAAAAGAAAGAGCTGTTGTCCTACAGAGCAGACAGCCAAATCCAGACACACGTATTTTCAAACTAGGATTCATTTGAGTCTAATTGAAAAGACACAAATGATCTTAAAACCTGATAAAAAAAAAAATATATCTCCAAAATAAATTCCAACCCACTTTCTTATGTCTAGTGACAACAACAGTGTGTGTGATTGTTTAGGTACCAGTGTGGAGTATTTACTGTGAGTGGTTCAGTGTGAATCTGAGAGATCCCACACTGCGAATCCACAAGTTTACTCAGAGAGACAGACACCATTGTTCGGCTACAATCTGCATGGGAAGAAGCTGCAGAGCTGAGAGACACTCTGGTTTGTGTGTGAGTGTGTGTGTGTGTGTGTGTGTGTGTGTGTGTGTGTGTGTGTGTGTGTGTGTGTGTGTGAGTGTGTGTGTGCGTGTGTGTGTGTGTGTGTGTGTGTCTGCAACATTTCAGCACATCTCTTAACTCTGGGTGTTCACTTTACACATGAAAAAAAACGTCATTCACTCAGCAACCTTTTGCTTTGAATTTCAAATCTGAAAAGAAATAACAGTCACATGCATTTGTACCCTTAACAATAATATTAGCTGCACGTTTAATTCATGAAAATTAAGCAGTTAAATGGCAAACAGCATTGCTTTATATATATATTTTTTCCAATTGGTCGATAACTCGTTTGATAAATGTAATATAATAAATGCACATTGATGAAGCCCTTCATTTAGATACAATTTATTCTCCTCTCTGCTGGAATCCTCTAGAAAAAGGTTGTTCAGTGAACCGTTTACATTTAAATGAGCGTGCATACATATTGGTAAGTAAGAAAAACACATTAAAGGTGTGAATTTAAATTTAAAAAAAGGTCTTAAATATAAATACTGTACACTCTCACCTAACTTTAAAATAGTTTCCTCTTGCAATATTGTGTGACCCATATTTTTTCATCAGTACAACATGTATCATTTGTATCATTTGCATGTATCCAGTAAATAATCATCCTGGATTTCTTTCTCTCCTGCTGCTCACAACAAGGTCCTAAAACGCTTCCCTTTTAGCTCCTTTCAACTTCCACCTGTCTTCAATGTTTTCATTCACATACATAAATACACAGCAGAGAGAAAATGACTGCTTGGCACCACGTCAGGTCATTTTTGTCCTCATTTAATTTGTCAAGAGTGTAGGTGGACCGTAGCAGAGTTTCTGCTCCTTTCTTGGATTGAATCTGAAACCGAGGTCAAGCTGGATTAAATAATTTACTCTCTAAAAAAATACACTGTGACATTTTGTCTGGACACCAAACTGCAAAAGTAATGTTTAGGAGTCAGTGAACAAAACCTCAAAAGTGCTTCACATTCAATTAAACATCTGTGTGTTCAGCTAAAACACTCTTTCCCCTCTGGACAAGTCTAAACATGCAGCACTGTTTGACTGTAGGAGACGCTGATAGTGCAGTTTTTAAAATGTGGTATTGGCAGTGTCTGCAGAAGTCCAGCAGCAAGTTTAGAGTCACCTTTGTGAAAAAAAGAAGTGAGCGTCAAGGTTCTTGACTTTGCTGAATGTGAAGATTAGAAAAATAGTAGAGTCTGCAGAACACACACAGATCACAGGTCACACACACATGATGTGATCTGGTGGACAGGGAAGGTTTTTCTCCCTCGCAGATACATTTCACCATCTGCTTCTACATTCCCTGGACTGTCAATATGTACAATTATGAATGAAATAAAGAACTAATTAAATCATACCTGCTTTTTTTCTTTAGAATGAACTTAAACTGTATCTATTGGCATTATTTAAATTTTAGAGTCTTTGATCCACTCTATGTATCAGTGATAAATCAGTTGTTTATCATCATTACAAATTTAGAGAAGAAGTAAAGATCTCATCAGGTATGAAACATCTTGGCGGTGTCTATCTTTTAGGAAAAAGAAACAATGAAGTGGATTCTGTATGTATTATTAATCTTCCACCGGTGCATACTACATCTATTTCTCTGACAGCCCAGAAAAAAAGGAATGTGACCTTCAAAATAAGAAGTTGTTTTGGGTTATCAAAATTTCATTGTGAAGGAAGTATAACTGTTTATTTCAGCTTCATCCTGCTATCAGTAGTGTGCATGTTTTGGTACTTAACTGAAAATTATAGAAGGACACCCATTCATCCATCACTTTCAGAGCTGGTAAAATGTACAAGGGAGAAGTTGGACACTCTTAGAGACTACAGTTGAGCTTTAAACCAACATCGAGTACATCAACTGAGATTCTTTATTCTTTCTTTTACAAGTCACCCTGTTCAATTTTAATAGATTGATTTCTTTGCTGCCTTAAATTGTTGTTAAGCTCCTAAATTCTTAACAATAGTCAGACAATGCTAAAAAAGAAATATGAATTCATAAAGTAAATACCTATTCTTAATGCTCCTCATGCTGCCACATACAACATCTAGAAAAGTTAAAGCTAACATCTTCCTGAACAAAAAAACCTCATAATGGAGACAATACAGATTAATTTGGTTGGAAGTTGCAGCATCTTTGTTATGGTTCTTTTTCTCACACACACACACACACATGTAGAGATTTGAAAAACACGCTGCCACATATTGACAAAAGTATCACTGCTAGTCTAACAAAGAACTGCTTCTTGAACAAGGTGACTTCTGAGCTGATACAAAACTTTTAAAAGTTGCTGTCCCTGGGATGTGTCTATGGCTCTGTTAGTGACTAAAACACTGATCGATACCAGTAATTGTGCACAGGATCCTTTTAATGTTTGGGGGGGGCAGTCATACAGCATGCGTTGTTCAATTGTGCACTTAACATAAATTGAAGTAGAAGGAACTAATTGATATTGATAAACAAACTATTGTTTTCGAATACATTTGTGTAAAAGATCAGAGATATTCATGTTATTCCATTTCACATTTTTTTAATTAAATTGAATCCTCTTTTTAATTATTCAATAAATTCAGGCTTAACAAAGAAGAGGACCGAAGTATAGGAGTCAAACATGAGGCGAAACATGTTGCTTGGGTTTCAAATTGAAAATTAGGATGATATAGGTCACGTTGTTCATTAAAATTTCTGAAAATGTTCTGTCTCTTGCAGGTTTTTTTAAACAACATTGCATGATAATTAATATGTAGAGCTCAGCTCAGCTCTATCCTCTGAGTGTTACAGCTTTGAGGTCTTTAAAGAAAAAAAAGTTGTGCAACTATGTTATGATATTCAAAGTGCCATATGGTCTTATTTCCTTTTGTCTTCTCTTTCTCGATGTTCCATCTTAGGCCTTGAGTTGTCTTGTATAAAACCCACAGTCCGCTGCAGTCAGATGGGCTGGATGGGGGACAGCGCCAACAATCAGGTTCCCAGAGTTGAGTGTTTATGCCTTTCACTTAATGGATTGTCTCACCTTCTTCAGAGGATGAACATGAGGTGCTTGAGATGCCAACACTGCAAATGGATCCTGGGGCTTTGAGCCTGATAACAAGCGGCCGTCATCTGTTTCAGACATGCTTCAATCAGCACGCGTGATGATCAAAGAGCAGCAGTGTGGCAGCAACGTGTTTTACCAATTCAAGCTGCCTAATTAGCTTCCTGTTTAAAGAGGATGTCAAATATGTGTAGCGAGTCGTGCCTATCATGTGTTTGTGCACTTGTACCCTGTGCTGAATTTACGATGTCTTTTAGAGCTAACTGAATGGAAAATAAAGAAAGAAAAGCTTCTCCATTGTGTGTCTTTTGTGGTTCGCTGAATAGGAGCGGTATCACAATATGATCGAGGGATGCACTTTCTGGCATTATGTATCACATTTAGTCTTTATGCTACTGCTGATGTGGGAGATTGAAGCAATAACCTTCAATTTATTTACCTTCTAAAGTCACATATACAATTCAGTGACCCTGTTTTCATCCACACACATACACAAACAAGTTCCCATCAGCAAACTGTCCCTTGTCATTATTTGACACTGGTATTATAAGGGATAATGGTGTTATTGACTCAAATGAAACTACATTCACATATGACACTAATGGAAGACTTACTTTTAGCACCTGACCAACACAAAGCTGAGATGGGAAGTTACAAAGTCATGGGTGTATGAGCCCTCTGAGGAGGGTGGGAGCACAAATATACACAAGTAAGTGTATTAGACTTTCACTTGTCTTTGTATATTTCCTTGTTCATTATACAAATAGATTTTTATACAAATCTAGTAGCTATTGTCCTTTAATGTATATCCATCATCAAACATTTTTTGTTAAAGCTCAGTTTATATGTCTGACACCCACCTCCTGCTCAGCCTCCAGGTTCCCTCCCTCATCCAGGGTCTGCTCTCCGATCCATAGTCCCAGTTTTACCTCATCCAGTGTTCAGGCATCTTGCATTGTTGTCTTAAATGTATTACGTACAAAAGGAGTATTCCACTTCAATATGACATTTGTATGTTTATTCCAACACTGAACTTAAGCTTTGCTTGTATATATTCAATTTCACAGGATTAATGTGTGTGTATTTTCACTTTTGTATATTTAAATTGTATTTATTTTTTCATTTGACATGATATGAATGTATTCTTAATCCATGTGTACGTGATTTGGCTAATTATTTATTTTCTAAATAATCTTTCTGACTGAAAATACTGAGACTTGGTTTCTGTATTCTGACTGAATGTCACCATAACAATAGTTTTACATTTTTGTTTTTCAGTTTGAAAAAAGTCATTCAGTTGGAATTAAAGTTGTACTTCACATGTTGTGCTTTTTTATGGTGTTGAACATTTTACATCAATGATCAAAAATCAATGGAAGAAATTCATCACTACTGGATATTATACACACAACAGAAGTCCCCCATGTGTATGTACATATAATAACTGAGGGGGGAAAAGGTATATGTATTGAAGGTTATATGAGTACATTAACACGGGTTCTGTGCTTGATTTGATTATATGGAGAGTCTTGCTTTAGGAGGTAATCCTGTACACCTCATTACATCTCTGTATGTTTATCTGACAGTTTTAATATTTACAAGGCAGAAAAAAAAGATAATATACATTATCACATGATACATTTCTGTTTAAACCAATCAGCTGTGTCAGGCTAGATTAAGGACAATTACAGCATTATAATCTAACTAACACAATTTGTGATACACTGAAAGTGACCAATGACTCTTCACATGCATCACATACGGTGAGAAACATATCATTGCAGGTCTCCTATTGTTACATGAAGCATTTTGAGGGACTGCCGTTTTCCCCACACCCCACGTTTTAATTCTACCCAGTACTTTAAATGGTAACTTTTAGCAGTAGCTTTGATTTTTCTAACTTCCACCAAACAGCTAACAGTATGTGTGTCCAGTATGATACCTCTGATATTTTGTAAAAAATATTTTTAATTAATTAATTTGTAATCATATAAGCTTTAGACAATAAGATACCTGTGTATACTGTATAAGTGGGTTAGCCTACTTTGGGAGATTAAGGTGGCTGTGGCCCAGTTGGTAGCGTCGGTTGCCTCTCAACCGGACAGTTGTGGGTTCGATCACTAGATCCTGCAGGCACACGTCTGATGTGTCCTTGGGCAAGACACTTAACCCCAAGTTGCTCGGGCTGCTGTGTCAGTGGCGTGTAAATGTGATTAGTTACTTCTTATGGTTACTTTGCGTAGCAATCTCTGCCATCAGTGTTTGAATGGGTAGGTGTGTAAATGCGTTGCAGAAGCGCTTTGACTAGTCATAAGACCAGAAATGCTCAAGACTCTTTTACCATTTACCATTGAAAAATAATGTGGATTGATTACATTTTTGGCTTTTAAATGCATTTTGCAATGTAAATTATTTAGCTATTTCAGTTCACTCCAGAAAGAAAATCAGGCTAGCAACCCTCTGTAAAATGCTCTGTGCTTCTAAATGTCCAGCAGCAAAGCAAAGCGGAGACATACAGGACTGGTAGGAGGCACAAGATGCAATCTTTCAATTCTATGGTTGGGACAGAGATCGCTGAGGAAATGCAGCAGCTACTATAAGCATATTCAAATCCTGCATGATGAATATGGCTTCTTAGTTATGCGTTACCAACAAATATAATATAAATATAAATATATATATATATATAAATAATATTAAGTCGGGGAGTTTAAGAATGCTGAAGTTAATGTTAAAAGTAACTCAACGAGTGAGAGAATAAGAAAAGTGAATCATATGACCAGGTGTCTTATGTGAAGTTATTTAGACTTTACTTTAATAACTCAAGTTTTCTGACAATGTTGTAATGAACCTTTATCTATCTTTTAAAGGCACATCATGTAATGTCATTTATATTACAGGGTGTAAGATAGAACCATACAAATATTGTTTACTTTAAAGGAGATATTCACAACTTTTTAAGTTATTTTGCAATGTATCATTAGGTGCTCGAATCAACACAGCAATAGCTTATGCTTGCTGTTTTTATTTCTTCCTCTCATGCTGGCTTGTAAGAGATCTTTTCCTAAAGCAGCTTGTGTAAGTGTAAGTGATGCCAGACAAATACCCACAGTCATCGGTTTAAGGAAAAAAAAAAAAAACATAATTTAAAAGTTTGTCGGATGGTTTATGAGACCTCGGTCACAGGCTAATGGTTATTATTTCTGACTCTTAACCTGTGAAGCTTTCCATGAACAGAGAAGATGCAGAGTACATATTCAAACATTTTTTATGTGCAATCAAAACGTGAAAATAAGAATATTGATAATAATCCAGATGATTTTAGGTTACACATACTTAAGTAACTGCAAGTGTGAGAGAGTAGATGAGATGACACAGTCGCTCACAGTTTAGTTCTGGAAAGTGTCCATCAGTATTTTCATAAATGATCAAAAATAAAATATTTCTGTTTTGCCAGGAAAGACAGTCAGTCAACAAGTTGCACTATCAGTGCCCTTGGATTATCCTTACGTCTCAGTTCCCACATTGAACTCCACACTACAAATTGACCGTATACATTTCCCTTCAGACATTAAAAGGAAGAGCACATGGAGTTAATAACTAGATTGAAAATAGTCATGACAGTGCGATAATGAGACAGCGTGCTCAGAACCTGGACCTTGGAAACGACAGCAGTCCAATGAAATCCAGTCCTTGTTCATTTTAGAAACCTCACCTCATGTGCTTTACTGGTGCTACATGTGTGTAAAACAATCTACTCCCCCTTTTAAAAGCAACAAGCAAAAATCACTTTCTGATACAATGATTTCACCTGAGTACTGAACAGCTACAAATTGTGAAGTATAAGATATAGTTCTTTTCACTATTTAAACTGTATAATGGAACATAACACACAAGCACAAGGTTATAATCCTCCATACTATCATATTCTAAAAATGTATGAAAACATTACATTATTGTTTGTTCTGTAAAGTTTATTATAAAGTGTCAAGGATATAAGAGCACAGAAAATCATCTCTCTCAAATCTAGTGGCAAACAAAGTAACTGAACCTTTTTTGTTGTAAGTCTCGGCCTTTCAAACAACGAAGAATGAGTCCATTTGGTGTACCTGGATATAGCCATACTGTATAAAATCTCACACACTTGAGAGGTGAACACAGACAGGTGGCTGAAGGCTGTTTTGTGTGTTTTCCCTTTGACTGAGAAGCAGTCGTCCGAACGCAGGAATCTTTTTTCCTGGCTCCTGCACACATGGCTGGAGGGAGGAGAGAGGAGAGGAACAGTCTGCGACGTTTTAGCTCACAATTTCATGATGGTTTCAGAGAAGAGGCCAGCCAAGCATTTCAAGTGGCGGAGCAGTGAGAGGGCAGCATTGTGGAGGAGAGCAGGTAGTGTAATGATCAGGTAGACAAGATGACATCAAGCGTCCTCAGGGATGGCCGCGCACACTGAGCCGACATCCTTCCAGAGAGGAAGAACCACTGAAACAAGACGAGACAAAAACCAACAAACAAGAGAGCCATTAGCCCTGAGAAGACTTGTTATTACTACACGCTGCCTGCAGAAAGGCAGACACTTAGTGCAACACATGCAGGAACACTGTTTGAAATGTGTAAGACGTGTCACTCTGTGTGGGACTTCAATGTTGGTTTTTGCATTCCTCCACATTATTTTTAACTTTAGAGAAAATGGATTTTGTGAACATTCCCTTGACAATGATAGTGGTAAACATTTACACTTTAAACACACTTTCTTTAACTCGGGGTCAACAGGAGACCAGTGTAATTATGTGACCTGAATAATACGATTACTAATAATAAAATAGCTTCTGATGTAAATGTATCTTCATAAAAAGGATGGATATGGAACATTTATCACGACTACATGTTTCCACCTTTAGGGCTCAAACACAAAGAATCATTATGAAATCACTAAAAAAGATTTTTAAATACTTATTACAGCATGTATTTATAAAAATCATTAATTTAACAATGTAATAATAGATTCCCCAGTAGACTTAACACTGCATGGTTATATTATTATATAATTATTCTTCACTATCTAGAATTGGCCTGTGAAAAGATAAAACATGCCAGCATTGTATAGCTGAATATATATTTTCTACTTGATGATTATAAAGCAGGCAAGATGTGGAGTGAACTCTATATCAAGTTAAACTATATTCTCTATAATAAACTCATGGCTAAGGGTTGGTGTTATACATGTAAATCAAATGGGACCACGTTTTGAACTTTCCTGTTTTTTTATACTTTACTTCTTTTTTTTAAAATATTCAAAATCTCTCTTTCTTAAACTAGCCAAATTTTAACCTGTTGTGAGAAGTGAGGAGGAATATGTGGCCGTGCCGCCGTTAACAGAACAAAGCTAGATCGTGATTGCACAGGTGTTGTGTGGTAGAAAGCTTGTTGTATTTAAAAAAAAAATAAAGAGGTTAAAGCCTATAATGGTGTGCATTGATATCACTTCATTAACTCTGCTTGTGATGTTTAATATGTTATAAGACGTCAATCATAGTGGAGGTTGAAAGAGGGATATGCAGTCATTTGTTCACATTCTTTAAAGTAACTTCATTTATAACACTAGATGACTTTTTGACACTGAAGACAAATGATAATTTAAAAGATAAAAGCTATTTTGTTTTGATCCCATTTATGCCGACATAATTTACTATGAGCATACTGAATCTTTTGGCTCAAAACTTTAAAAGGTTTAGAAGGCCAGGAATATGGAGATTAATAAAATGGACGTATTGGAGCTGGCCTGGTTAGGGCCTTGTACAATAGGGTCTTTAACCTATTTATCCTGCTGTGGTTCCTTTAACTGAAGAAACATTCATACAATTAGCAGTGTAGAGGTCACACATGTTGTTACTGTCTAAAGTGTGTTGATATTTTATTTCAAGGTAAGCACGTTTCAGACATGTTTACTGCTTTATGGCTCTATATACTGTCATTTATGTGTCTAATTTCTCCAAACTTGATATTCTGGTTGAGTGTACATAGTTTTTATTATAATATGTCTCCATAAAATACCTGTTAAACTTAAATAATGAAGCAGTGTTCATTCTATTAAAGTATTGCTTTGGTTGCTCAGCATGGGAAAACCGAATATGGCCTTGAATAAGTCATTAAAAAAACACATTATCCTGCTTTTGTACTATCTTCTTTTTTGTGCTTGAACTATCTCCGTCAACAGCTGAAGAAGGCTGAAACACATCAGTTTAATTTTCCAAATAAAAATAGGTCAAAGGTATTAATTTTTTTTTTTTAAATCATAATGAGCAGAAAGAATGGTTGAAGACCGAAAGCTGTCATGACTAAGTTAATTGTCAATGATATAGGAAATACAATAATGCAACATTTTCTAAATAAATTTATGCTGAGGTAGAAACACAAATATTTGTATTTGAAGTTCATTTTATATAGTTTGCACAAGTTAACTATTTTATGATATTTTTCTAAATATATATTCAAAACTTTCTAAACAGAATCCCTTTTAAAGAGGAAGACCATATTTTAAGGTCACAAGTTTTAATTGAAGTCATAAGACATTTTGTAAAGAGTAAAATGAAATTGGTTTACAAATAGTTACGGTCCTTCAAAAAAGCACAAGCTTGTAAAAGGAAATTACAAGCACAAAGAAATATATTAAATTAAAACACTTAGTGTTTCCTAAAATATTTCTTATTTCTTTTATTTCTGATGCCATTTTATTTCTATGCAGAGAATGTTTTACTCACAAAAAGCTCGTTTTGACTGGTTCTTCAATTCAGCCGGTTCCATTTCTGGAAAGAAAACAGGATACAATTTAAATCTTTTTACCTGAAAAATGGGCTCTGACTTTAAAATTTAAATTGCCTCACGTGGAATGTGCTTGTGTCCGTCAGGATCAATACATTCAGAATTTAAAGCAGTTTTGGGATGTGTTTATGTGGTTTCATCTAAATAATTGTAGGCTATCAGGTGGCCTACTAGATAAAAGCGTCCAAAAGAGGGGATAAACAGACTGGTAGAACTATCCCATTTATATGCAGCTTCTGGTCACATTTCCATTGTTGAGTTGGGAAGCCATTTAAAAAAGTTTCTGTCTCCACACACAGCACTCAAAGTGCTTAAAAAACTTTTGATTGGAAGATGCATCTCTTCACAGTTAATGTGAAAACAAGTCGAAAAAATGAGTTCCTGGTAAAAATGGACATGAGGAAATACTTGATACAGATTGTAGCTATTTGCATGCATTTCAGGAGTAAAAGCACATTTGATTAATATTAGTTTTTCTTTTCCCTCATCTGATGATGTGAAATGTCTGCAGCTAGAAGGGTTTCCAAATACTCTTTTTTGCAGGATCAAAACTCAACTTTTGTGCCAGATAATGGTATTAAACTATCTGAAAGAAAATACACTTTGCATGCAAATCCTTGCATTAGACCGCACTCCGCCTTGTAACCCATAATAAAATCCCCAAAGTAATTTCATCATTTTAAAATGAGATCTGATATAAACCAGTAACAAATACTGAAACTCAGTGAAAACAAACTCTATGGTTTTACAAAACCAAATTGATGCACAATTTTTTTTTCATGAGAGGCAAATTTTGCTAAAGATTAAAAGGACAAGACTTTGAATAGCAAGTATACCTACAGTCATAAAAGAAGACTGGCTGCAAAATGATGACGATAAAAATATTTGAATCCAAGTTTAAAATTCTAGGATAGCTGTCACTTTATAACTATGTTTTTTAGGTGTAGTATTAAAAAGATCATTTCAGGACATGTCATGAAAGCAGATTCCACACATCACAACAACTGGCTGCAAAGGGTAGCTCGACACACAGAAAGCCTGACAGACATTTTGTCCTCTGAGTTTCTGGGTGACAAAGCCGGGTGAGCCGTAGTTGAGTCACAACCATACTCTCCAACAGCTTTGTTTACCTGCCCTTACTGCTGCCACAATTAATGCAGCAAAGGAGTGCACCAACCAGGTACCCTCAGAACCTTGATAATCTCTATTGATCTGCCGCTGTGTTTTTTTTAATTGTTGTTACAAAAGAGAGCGGCCATGCTAAAATGTTGCCACTTAGAACAATGCAGAGGACAACGGCACTCACACAACCACAAGTGCCCAAAAATTTCAGGAGGGTAAATCTGTTCCGACCAAAAAAGCTAAACTAATCCCCCTGAAACAAATCAATGCAAGGTGACCGAGTGTTGGAGGATATTTTGATAAATATATCTGTACATGAATCTACCTGGTGCACTTTTACAGCATAATGTAAACAGTGAATCTTAAAAAAAAGATCATATTAGTGTTCATGAAAAAATAGAGCTGAACATACTTCCCCACATGTTGTTGAGTTAAAGTTTGGACAAGCTACAGGATAAAGGGACCAGAGCCAATGGAATTCTTATTTGTAATGGCTGTGCAAAGATCTGTTAGAACAATCTTAATAGAAGAAAAATAACACAAATGGTCTAATCATTTAAAAAACTAAAGAACTCACACCTAACAACCTCTCATCTTTTAAACAGGAGGTAATATTTGACGAACATGCTCAATGTATGTCTTCAAAACACACTTGCAGTTTAAAACACGTAAAAAAAAGTTCAACATATTCAAGTCAAACAACTCTGTGAACTCTATGGCCTATATTTTCTAAGGAAAAAGGCACGCCTGCTCTTAATATAATATCATACAAGTTGTCAAGTTATTTTTGGTGATATCCTCTCTATCAAAAAGAGCAAATAGCTGCTTTTATAATGTAACGTCAACAGTTTTGTGCCAGGCTGTGACTTTCTCTTTTGCTGTCTCATGGCCTTGGCTCAGTGCTTTAAAAGCTCAGAGAACATTATTACTTCTTTCAGGTACACATATGCACCAACTGCACAGTTTATTAAAGGGACCGTCAATGCATTCTGGTATGAGGCAGCTTGTTTAAACTACTTTCCAGTGTCAAAAATCTACTTGCTTCCTGAAGGCAAGAAGACGTCAGGCTCCCCTTGTAGCAAAAGCAATTCCCAGTGCCTAATTCTTCCATCCTTAACTGTAACTTCATTAAGTAAATAATCTGCTGCACGTCATGACAGGGAAACGTAAAGAATAAAGTCTACTTCAATTCTATAACCAATGTGACTTCTCCATTTTCAGCAGCCGTCCGATTATGGTCAGCATCACATAAGAGTCCGTGATCTGTTTTTGGCGCCCTATTAGCATCATTTCGTCCATCGAGCGACATTAATTGTGAATGAATACAAACTCCTGCTGAAGAATACGGTCTTCAAGAGGCCTGTCACATACTTTCTCCACTTGGGAGGACCTTTAACCTACTTAGCTGAGGAACCGCACCGTTTCAAGTAGTGCAGCTGAAAGATATGCACCTGCCCGCTTTTTACTCTCTCACTGCTCAGAGATTTAAGAGGAGAGAAAGTATTTGATCTAAATGGTACTACACTGACTGCAGGTGTGGAATTTTCTGCACAACATTCTTCACGAGTTCAGCCTCTGGTTTGGTAACAATAAAGATACGTTTCACATCGTAAGGAGTGACGACGAAGACACGTTATTTGTGGTGTTGTGAACGATGGTATCACAGCAGTAAACAAAGTGGTAGAATGGTGTCTTTTCTACGGAGGTATAAGTAGACTGTTTTAGTGCGTAATTACGCTTGAAAAACAACGAATCGTTCTATTATTTATAATAAGCACAAAAACGTATATCGCTTTTAAATCTTTTTATGGTTTGGTAAAACAGTATAAAGACGATTTTTTTCCCCCTGTTACATGATAGCAAACACTTTTAATGTAGCAAGGAGGACTTCACTTGACTTTTTCTTTGATGGGATTTCTCTTAGTGTTTCTTCAGAATTTAGAGGAAAAAATCCTCAGAAGGTAATTTTTCTACGGAATCCTGTTTTTCTTTTCCTTTTCGAAGCACACCTCCTGAAATGTGTACAATTTTCACATGATCTCTTCTCAAAGGGAATCATTTTATTTGAATTCCTTGCGTACTGACACCCAGAAAGGTCTGATAAGTGCAGAGAGCATAAAACAAAACAAAAAAGCATATTCAAAGGCCGTGCGTAAATTACGCACGACAAATTCAACATTTATTTGGGTTATACGATAGTCGACTGGTATCTGTAATTTTTACTTTAATGAGGCGCTCCCATTTTCGTTTTAGATCTATCCAAAAACACCAAATCTTCACATGTAGAAAATTGAGCACGACACTGGACAACTCTCCATTTCTTTAAGTAGGCCTAATGTTGATTTTTTTTTTCGCTTTAGAGAGAGAAAGTTAAAAGTTAAGTTAGGGATTTAAGGGCTGCAAGACTAAAATAAATCCGCCATGTTGTCTGCACTCCGTCCTTTGCTTGTGTTTGGTTAAGGTTGCAGGTCAGGACCCTGGCCCTTCAACCATCTCTTCACATCTCTCAGAGTATTGAACGAGCAAGGACGAGATGGAGAAAAGCAATTCAGCTACCAAGCGCTTTGGTCCATCTGCTGCTCTGTGCTGAGCTGAGCTGAAAGGCGTGATATTATCGTGGAAAAAGGTCGTCTGTAAGACATAACTACATAAACGGTTTGTTATTTGGTTTTGGTTAACACATGATGAACACCATCTTATTACAATTTGGAACAAATACTCCTTTAAACAGCCGGTACTGTTTATCTGAGAGGATGATTTTATTCCAAAAGGTCTTATCACTAATCTACAAAATACAGATAAATCAATCAGAGGTGGCATGCCTTCCAAACTGCTCTCTATAGAGTTTCTTTTATAAACGTTCATTTGTAAGTAAGAATGTAAGTTATTCTCAAAAGCGTGTGGAATAATTCGAGGTGAAATAATCGAAAGAAGTTCCAACAAAGGAGAAAGACAAGGTGCAAAATGTAAGTGTGTATTTGCAGGTACAATTACTAATTACAGCGTAAAGTAACAAACGTCCTTGTAAATAAATCTAGGAATACAAAATATTTTTCTTTGTCATGAATTGTCAAAGATGCAATATATTCTTCATGGTGCTTCAGGGGTCAGCGTAGGCTCAGTACAATGAATATAGTGTTTGCTATTTATTAGTATGAATCACACGTACGGTTTTATCATTTGAATAAGCATAAACGTGCTTTTTTTTATAATGATGAACGCAAAAGAACTAGAAACTTTTCTATAAGTGTGTAGGATTCAATGACAAACCTTAGCATGGCCTTCCTCGTCTCTCCATGGCGCATCAGTGCTCCCTCTGCCTCGGTCCCATCTTCTTTCCTGGAGGTAAACTTTGGGTGATTAAACTATATTAATGCAGATTTTGAGCTCCCTTAAGCGTTGTATGCCTCTAACCAGCTCCAGATTTTATGGGATCCTAATGTGGAGGATCTGTGGACCAGGGTCCTGCTCTCTGACTCAGTAATCCACAAGGTTGAGAGGTTTGCCTCATTTACATAATGTTAGAGGTCTGAGCCGAGGCCTACTTTTCTCTTCTCCCCGAAAAGACACTGAGCTGGTTGCAGCCAAAAGAGTGTAAAAGGCGCACAGAAATCTGGACCATTAAATTTTGCACATAGGAAATACTATATGGCTTTTAAGAAGGAGAGTGATGTTTCTTTATATAGGCACTTAACATCATTTGGTTTACAGCAGATACAACCCCTCCTCTTCAAAAAAGATTTTAAGATTTAAGTTTTTTCCTCTCTACTTTGGATTCTTTTTGACAACTCCAGCTTCATTAACCCATTTTTTTCTGTTTTCATGAGCAACACATAAGTCTGACCTCTTCATCGCTAATCTGCTTCGAAGTCTAGACATCCGAGGGAGGAAGCAGAAGAAAATGTGGGTACTAAAATATGCACAAGAACAATGATTTATTACAATCAGACGATCAACTTAACCGGAGATGGGCGTTCTTGATATGTCGCTATAATTGATGGCTGACCATGTCACATCTTCAAATGCTCAATTAAAGGTAGACAGCTACTTGCTGTTATGCCATGTTAAATTTCATTAGTGGTTTCATGCAGACGAGTGTTTCCTTGTTCCAATAAAGGAAGATGGTAACGCTTTTCATTTGTGGAAAATAACCTCAGCACACCTGCTCCTGTTTTTCTGCTGTAAGGTGCTGGACGTGATGGAAAACATTAGAATTCATAAAGATTCAAACATAATGACTATCTCTCTCTAAATGGGTAGTTGCATGGTACAGCTTCAGTTAGGCGTCATGGATCCATAAGGGACACATGATAGGCTATTATGGGAGCCTATATTAACTGGTTTTCATTATTGCAATTTGTAGCAGCTCTCTTCCCTTTGACCCTCCTGTTGTGACTCTCGTCCTCTGATTCTTCCCCTGGCGCCAGTCAGTTTGCTCAGAGATTACAATGTAAGGTCAAGACTGCAAAGTCATTAAAGCATGGTGAACAGACTCGAGGATTCGAGGCTTATGATATTGTCTCCAAATTGCATTAAGTTCAATGAAAAAAATCTCTTCTTTTTTTTTTTTTAACAATCGCATTAAAATGCCGCAAATCCATAATATAAATCTACACACAGGAGGAATTTGTTCCAGAAAAGCACATCTGAATTTTTATTTTTGATGCAAAAAATAGTCACAAACCCCATGTAATGCATCCCCCGTCCTGCCTCATAATGAATATAAGGTATACTCACAAGTTGGATCCCTACCGCCGCTCCCTGTTAGTATTTTGTCGTTTTGAGCTGATTTGGGCTTGTCCCTCTGTGCTGGGGTAAAATGATGCTTAAGAAGCATAAATGAGCTGGTCATACAACTTCATTGTGCCTCTTTGATGATACTCGGTGGCCCTTATGTCTTTTCAAAGTGCTCTCAAAGTTTCTAGAAAGAGTGGAATTCCCTACTGACGCAAAATAGTCATATGTGGTCAGATCAGCTGATGTGTGGAAAATAGTGTGTTATAGTCACCTGTTCATAGTTGTCAGAAAGGAAATAATCTAACGTATATGGTGTTTTTTATTCATGTATGTAACCTTGTGTAAAGCATAGTGTATTTTCATGAATTATTTCCCTTAAATGTCAATGACTATTGTTTGCTGGTTTAGGGGTTTCGCTCCGCCCCCTGTGTTTGTCGTAAACCTGGCTCCTGGCTCCAATAAACCCGGGCTAAGAGCGCCCTGGGCTCGCCTCCTTCTCCAAGGCGATCAATAGGATCTCAGGCGCACTACAAGCACTCTCTTACGTAGACATCCACCAAGGAGAGAGCCGATACAACAACACGGTTGATCTGCTCAAACACAAAAATCTACCTGCTTTCTGAATCATGTCGTTGAGCCCAAAGCATACTACGCCTTTTTCAGTGACAGATATTTTGAGTCCAATCGAGGAGACCTACAAGAAGTTTAGTGGCATGGACGGCGCAGGGAACCTAACCTCTCCACTGGGAGCCTACCGACAGCCTCAGGTGTCTCAGACCGGCATGCAACAACACTCCATGGGCCACAACGCCACCGTGGCCACCACTTACCACATGCCGCACTCCGTCTCCCAGTTCTCCCACAGCGCAATGGGGGGATACTGCAATGGAAGCATTGGCAACATGGGAGACCTCCCGTCGTACCAGGAAAGCATGCGGAATAGTGCAGCAGCAACAGGGTGGTACAGCACCAACCCGGACCCAAGATACTCCACAAGTAAGTTATTTTCTGCATTTTAGTCCTTTTTTTTCTCAGTTTATTTCAGAGTAAATACAGAGACAATAATTTAACTTTTAGAAAGGCACGATTAAATGTGAAACGGTTCTTAAAAATATATACATTTTTGGATTAGCTATAATAATTGAACAGTAGCTTATTTTAAGAATGATTTGTTTTGGAAAAAAATATTTTTTGCCGGTAAAACTGAAAAGGAGATCATTCTTTCATGTCTGGCTTTAATTTTTTCACTATCTTTGACAGTGGAAAAATATTTAAGAGAAATGTCTTAAATGAGGAATATTATTAGGCTATTATTATTATTATTATTATTATTATTATTGTTATTATTATTGTTATTATTAATAATCAATACCATTGTTATTTTCTGTTTTATTAAAACACGTATTCATTAACCAAATCTATAACAGCAAATATTTAATTAAGTTCTACATCAGGCGAAACAGTGTTCTCCTCTTCTGTTTATTGAACGCACGTATATGTATGTATATTTTTAAGTTTCTAGATTCATGGGACCTTCCACAGGTATGAACATGACCGGCATGGGGGGTCTCACAGGAATGCCGGACGCCACCAAATCCATGCCAGCTCTCCACGCGGCGCCCAGGAGGAAACGGCGCGTGCTGTTCTCACAGGCTCAGGTCTACGAGCTGGAGAGGAGATTTAAGCAGCAGAAGTACCTGTCCGCGCCTGAGAGGGAGCACCTTGCCAGCATGATTCACCTGACACCGACCCAGGTGAAGATTTGGTTTCAGAACCACCGATACAAAATGAAGCGCCAGGCCAAGGACAAGGCGGCGCAGCAGCTGCAGCAACAGGACGGTAACCTGTGCCAACAGCAGGCGCAGTCCCCGAGGCGCGTAGCCGTGCCAGTTCTGGTGAAGGACGGTAAACCGTGCCAGAACGGCTCGAACACGCCGACGCCGAATCAGCAACAGGTACAACAGAGCCAACAACAAGGCCAACAACAGAACGGGGCCGGAGTCGTGCTCGCATCCCCGACAAGCAGTCTCAGCCAGCATCAGAGCCAGCAGCAGGTGAACGCTCTGGAGCTGGAGGAGATGTCACCAAGCCCCCCTTCACTGCACAGCCAGCTCAACATGGCCCAGATAGACACATCTGCTGTAGATTACACCAGTAACATGGTCAGCTCAAACCTCCTGTACGGAAGAACGTGGTAGGACTCCATAAAGTACTCTTACTTTTCTATATGATCCTGCAGATGAGCCCAAGCAACAGCAAAACAAACTTTATATATATACATATATATATATATATATATATATATATATATATATATATATATATATATAAAGTTCACACCACAAACGCAAATGCTGAGACTATGGCCTTTGGTGTTGGAGGCACGGGGCTACGGGGCGCACAGACTGACGCGCACCAGCTGATCAGGGCACATTTTCTTGACATCTCTGACAGGGGAGTCTATTTTTGAACATTACAGAAATGGCTGTCCTTGAGCAATTATGTCGTTTCTGGACCTTTTGTAATCCATGTTTTGGACCTTCCTCATGATGTTTTAAACGTAGTCTATGTTGTTGAAACAAAAAGGAATGCTGCTTCACTTGAGTGCGGACTGGGGGGAGATGGGATCAGGTTTGGAGTACACTGAGCCACCACTCCTTATTTGCGGTGATAACCTGGTATTTTATCATATTAATATTGTAAACTAATGTATTCATTTAGACTTAAGAAATAAAGTAGGGACTTGTATATTTGGCTAACATACAAGAATGCGTTTAAATGTATAATAATCGTTATTGCGTCCACTTTTATGTTTTCTTTATTCTTTTGTAAGTTAAAAAGGAACAATGCGTGATGGCTGCTGTATATATTTCAAAACCAAGTGAACGTTAACAATAAATAACTTGAAGTGTGAGAGCTATTCCTGAAGAAGTAATTTTTTTAAAGGGCATCTGTTTTTGGAGTGCATTTTCATTATATTGTGATTGAGACCAAATTGATCTGGAAAGCAAGGTCGATGAGGGAGCCAGCATTGTTCAGGTGACATTTTGGAGGGCTGCCTTTCATGAGCGATGTGTGCGAGTCTCAGAGACAGGAAAGCCCTCTTTAAAAACGACAAACACTTTCCAGCAGGTTCGACACTTACATGATTCCGCACACGTATATATTCATATAATTTTGTATCTTTTAAACAAACTACTCTAACATATTGATCTCACACTGCATCATATGCCTAGAGCTTCTTTTTTTCTCTCGCTTTAATGTATTTGAATATTCTATTGCGTGTGCGAGATTTCACAAAATGCATAACGACTCAAAATTACTGTAAGAACGAGAATGTTATTTTATCCGAATAACATTCCTCTTTTTAATATTATACTGCAGGTATATTACAGTATACTATCATTATTATTATTATTATTGTTATTATTAATATTTCTATTATTAGTAGGCCTATTATTATTTCATTATTATTGTTATTATTATAAGGCCTCGCTTTATTGAAGAATGTTATTCATAAAATAATAAACAAATAATAATAACAAAGAATATGTTTATCAATGTTACTCTACTAATTCCTAAATGTTTTTGGTAGCCTTCCTTCTATTCAAAGTTCCGTGCTTTCTAAAATAGAAATTTAGCGGAAGTGAACAGGACGGGAGTCATGGTCTTGGGGAGCCTAATAGTTTAGGACTAGCGAATTATTGATGATATTTAAGAGCATTTTCTAAATAACTTTCATTACGTCCAAATCTTAGAAAATGTCAGTTAGGTCTCCCTTTTTATGATTTCTGAAGAATCTTTTTATGACACATTTTAAACAAAACATACACAATAAATAACCCAACGATAAAGAAATACAAATATTTTCAAAGACTTCCCCCAAAGTTAACAAAAGTAGATATATCAGTTTTTATAGTTGTTCAATTTTACATGTCATTAAAGTGAGAACAAATTCTGATGTCACAGAAAGAAATAGTTTAAAATACCCAGCCTCACACAGTCACACTTTCTCTTTCATGAACACAATCACACAGTGTGCACACACACACTTGGATCAATCTCTTTTGGTAAATGAAATATTTAGCATCACTTAGCATCAGTGTCGGATCCCCTTTGCTTCTGTCCTTCAAAACCTTTTTTTTTTTATGACACAAGCAGCAGCCGATAAAAGGATCTAACATTTCATTTCCTGTGGTCATTTAAACACATTTGGAAATTACTTCTCAATCCCTCTGCTGATGACAACCTGTGATGATGATGATGATGGCTATCAGTGTGTCTCAATGGAGACCTTGTAGAGCCCCCATTTCCAACCCCTTCACATACCTGGCAGCTGTATGTATATGTGCTATCATCTCCACACTCGAAGGAAGCACCAGAGCCAATATGCACCTGACATTCTGAATGGAGCGAGACAACTCCATCAGAATGGAGTTTGATAAGAGCATTAAAAAGAGAAATGCATTCCACAATATACACTTTGATGCTGCAAGATTTTTCTGATAGATTTGGTCTCTAAATTGAGGGCATGAATGAGCTGTCAACAATGATTTTCGATGGTGTACCACATGAAATGAAAGTGGAGGTGAAGCCATTCTTTTCTCTTTTCAATAGCCATAGTTATGGTGCACTAATAGGCTTTGCTTGGTAATCACTAGCTATTGTGCCTGTTGCTTCCCTCGCTTTATTGGGGGGTACCTCTCTTTGTAAGGATATATGAGACAGGCTGGGCACTGTAATTGGTGTTGGCATCATCATTTCTGTCTGGAAAGTTTTTTGGTGGGTTGCAGCCTCTACTGTGTGTTGTTTCTGCAGAGCCAGAAGGTTGTGTATGTTAACTATAACTGCACCCACACACGTGCACATGCCTTCATAACAATTGATGCATTTTCTGCTCATATGCATGCACACACAGGCCATATTCACAAACAGGAATCAGACAAAGCAACTGAATAAGTTACACGTTCTATAAAATTGCCTCTATTACACAAAGCTGATATTTCCATCAGAGCAGAAAAGAGTCTTTAACTACTTCAATGCCATACATACGATGAGCACAGATGAAGCGGAGGGAATGCAATGCACCAAAGTATAGATTTCTTTTACTATTCTTCACAGGTAATTGTAGGTTTCACTGCATACTGTGGATGTAGAAGGAAGCCTTGCCCCAGTCTCTGCAATCCCCCCCCCCAACTCCCTTCTTCCCCATTATTCTACTTAATATGTCAGAAGGTCTGATCGCAGAGAAACCTTTTCAAGTCCTATTGATGTGCTCCTCAATTGACCATGGCGACCTAGCAACACGTTGAGCACTAATTGGCAAGGGCTGAACATTATTGGCTCTATGGTTTACACAAATACATAGACCATAAATATAACCCTCATCTTATACAGCATACTGCCATTCAAGTTTTACCAGTAAAGTATTAGGGGAAATAGTTCATTTTTGTTTTTTGTTGGACTAAATTCAGGTAATTAGGATAAAATGAAAACAGAAAATACAAGTTAATAGAATAGTTTTTTGCCCAACATCTCTTCGAAGGAATTATGTTATTGATAATTTATATGTATACAATTAACTTCAAAGCATTCACATTCATATATGATATTACGGATACAAAATTTAACAAGTTAGTTTGGAAGCATTCAGGGTTTACTCCAACAAGTTCCTCCACCTCTCTCTCCCTCCTTGCCCAGAAATAGTCTTCAAATCTTGTCCATTTGAAATGATTAGGAGAGGCGAGGTCCGCTTTTCATGCCCCTGTGCGGATGAATGCAATGAATTGGCAAGTTCTGAGAGACACAGAGCGAGATTTTAATTAGTGTATAACTCTTGTATTCTGCCAAGGAGAGACAGTCTCTCTCTTTTCTGTGACACACCTGTAAAAGCAGGATCTGCTTGGTTCCCACAGAATGAGTCACAGCAAGCCTGCAAGTCTCCCCCAGCCCCCCAGCTAAAAAGTTCCCTACTTCCTTTCTCTTTCAAATAGAAAAAAAAAAAAAAAAACGTCTGCAAATTTTAATCTTCCTACAGACTAGAGGGGGGAAACATTTCAAGAAGGTCATAGGACTCTGAAAGCAATTTTCACTTTAATAGATTTCCATTAAATTAAATACAGGAAACCACATTTTTGCCTTTGGTTTGATGACAGCATGAACTGAAATGCCCACACTGGTACATGTACACATACACACAATGATTGTCTATTACAGGACTTTCACTGGCTAATTCTATTGCTTACTATGAATACTATTTAAGCAATAAGAGGCATTGCAGGGCCAAAGCAACCTTTTCAAGACTATTCACAGATGTCTGCAGGGGGGGGTGCATAGGATGAAGGATGGAGGACCAGGTGAGGAGTGTGTGTGTGTGTGTGTGTGTGTGTGTGTGTGTGTGTGTGTGTGTGTGTGTGTGTGTGTGTGTGTGTGTCGTTCTGGAGGGTGGGGGGTGGGGGCAGCATCCCTTATTAGAAAACCATGTCACATTCTCTCCTGCGCCGGACGGACTCGCTGCGCTGCTAGTCTAATCCCTCCTCCAAGTCCCACTATGCATGTTATTCAATTCACTCATAAGTAGTTAGAGAAACTGTTTTCAGTCGCCACTAATAACTACTGACCTCCAGTGACACAGGCCAACAATAGGTTTGTCAGGCCCGAAACACACAACCAAAGAAGCTGATTAGGAACTCAAGAGGTTTGAAGCAAGAATCAATGGCCGCTCTGTCCTGCCATGGTGCTTCCAGCATGGCACGGATGATTGTGGAACCTCCATTACTTATGCCTCATTAAGTCCCACAAACTCTTCTTTAGGAAAATGAGTTCAGCTAATTCCAAAATCGGCTCTGGAGACTCTATTGAGATGTCCCCGTGTGTAGAGCCACGGACAGAAGAGGTGTACTCTGTAATGACACATTTGGACATGTGTGATGTACCGTTATATAGCATCATCTCATTATACTCAGTCTATTTGTGTAACTTGTGCTCCCTGCATTTTGACACCAAAAGTTAAACATTTGAACACATTTTTACCTCTCTCTTTAAAAATGTCTTCTAATTCTGTAGCTAAAAATGCATCAACACAACTATCATCACAGTATTTAACGGTAATTTTAGATGTTGTCAGAACTGCAAGGATGAACAGCCGTCATAATGGAAGCATTTAGAGCACAATTATGTACACAAACAGTATCCACATTTTTCTGTAGAGGACCCTGACTTAAGATGATAATATCATCAATATTTTGCCACATATTTCCCAGTATGGGATCAATAAAGTAATTCTATTCTCACCCATTCAGCAAAGAATTTAAATTCGATATGCATCATTCAGGTATGAGTAGAGGTTTTGTTTGTATACAAAATATTTGACCCGCATATAGAGTAAAACTGCAGTTACAAACTGCGTTTAAAAAAATGTCAGGGTGATTTTGCTCAGAGACTGAAATTAGAAGAGACTGTAAACATCAGTAACCAATGCTTTTCATTACATTAAGCTCTTCTGTGAGAGATTTGTAAGCAATTCAAAATACTCCTGTCTGTGTGTCTGTTCAAATCTGCAGGGCTTCACATGATATAATTACACTCCATTCTTGGAATTGGTTTCAATCTGCAGAAAATCAAACAAGCATAACAGACATTTAATCATAACCTCGAAGTCTGCTCAGATAAAGAAAAAAAAGAAACTGAGTTTTTGTATTCAGAAATATGAACGGACACATTTATAGGACAAAGGAGGTCATCTCTGTCCTTCACAAGACTCCTCTTTACTTGGAACCAGCAGCGGTTTTCTCCTAGCTCACTGTTGCCACAGTAATGGCCAGCTGCCAGTCTGCGGATTACTGGTTAATAGGGTCAGGCCTGAAGAGTGGTTCAATGAAGGTAGGCAATGGATAAGATCAGTGTATGTTGGCTTGAGCAGAGTTATCTATGTGTCTGTGTGCCCGTAAGTATGTGTTGCTTTACATGTCATTTTTGTGGACACGACAGAAACTCAATATAAAAAAAATGATTTAGAGAGTCAAAGTGAGTTATTTTAATTTGAGATGAAGGTCTGCAGGATGCATTCATGGAACATGAAGACAGAAGGCAAGTAAAAATAGCACACTGGAAAAATTCAAGGATAACATTTGAAATGTGTTTGTAAAAAAACTCAGAAATGCTCTCACGACTAGTTAATGGGGGGCAATGATCCAACAGCAAACAACCAAACACACACACACACACAAATGCACGTGGATGGCAAAAGACAACAGCAACATCCACCACTCAATAGCTACGTCTGTCAAATTAAGCCCAGGAGGACATAATCGTTTCTTCAAATATAACATTCTGTAATCTGCCCCCTCCAAAACACGCAGGAGTCTCAATGTAGCAGTCCCACAGGGCCACGGGGGCCAAAGAGGACCACCCACTTTCTTTTCAATTATCATCTTGCAGCAACCTGTCTCCTCTCCAGCATTCAGTGGGAGACACTGACTGCTCTCCAGAGGGAATTACAATTACACTGCTGTTTGTCCCTCCAATAAACTTCTAGACTGTAGCTGACAAGCTCCACTCTGTAGAGCATGTGACCCCCAGGGCAAACAGGATTACGCCCCCAAATCCCATGTTCCTTTACTCTCTTTCCTCGCCTCCTCTTGAGCTGCTGTGGTCAGGGGGTTTCAGGGTGGAGGCAGCTGACGGAGAGGAATGGACTCAGCTGATTTTTTTACCCAGATTCTGCAAATACACAAATTAAGTCAGGTGCAGGTGACATCAGCATTGTCTGATTACCATTAACTCCAGTTTCCAAGGTGAAAGGAATTATCATGCTAAATGCTAAAACGTGATGGAATTATTTTTGGAATAATTATAACTACTGCAAATGTAGTTTCAGTTTAAGGGTTTAAGTTTTTCATTAAAATCCAATCCAATGGTTCCCAACCTGGGGTTTCTTAATGTATCGCAATATACATAGGGTCACATAGGATTAGCGTTATGGATTGAAGACAAACTGTAGTTGATATTATAGTTAAAAGTATATTAATTTAATTTGACAATGTGTTTTCTTTAATTCTCCATGACAATTGTAGTTATAAAGTCCCTCTAGATAACTGATACATAAACATAACACAATGGTACACATTTAGACAATGCTTTATTTGAAGGGGATAGAAACCGTCTGTAATCACTGATTGCCTACATGCTAAAATGTTACATTTCCTTTCATATTGTGCATTTGTGCTTCAGTTAGACTTTACTGTTTTTTTACTCAGCTCAATAATATATGTAGCACGTTTTATATATAAGTTCAAGAATGAAAACATTGTTGTGTCATACATCACCAACTACATTGTGTTGCATGTTGAAAAAACATGGGGAGTCTGTCTCTATTATTCCACCAGGCTTACGCGGTCTATTATTTACTTGTAACTTGTATCTTCTGTGTATTATCTGTCTTTAAAACCTCATCAGTGCAAATAACAATCAGACTGACAATTTGTCTCAGGGACACCAATTAGGGCACAATCCACATGGGACAAAGGCCCTGTTTCAGCTGGGAGTCACACTGGCCAGTGGATCTGGAGTGTTTATTTGCCCCGCTGCAGCCAGCTGGTCATACGAAGGCACAGAAAGGGTACATTGACTTCAGCCGGCAGGGGGTAGTCCCACAGCAAAGGGGAAATGAGACTCTTTTTCAACTCCACTCTCCACAATGCAGAGCACCCAATCAAAGAGCCCCAAAGCCTTTTGTGGGGTTGGTGAGTAGAGAGGGGAAGGAGGGTGGGACGCTGCGAGGTGGGGGGGGGGGGAGAGAGAGTTTGGGCTGCATCCCCCTCCTCCTGCCGCTGTCTTGTCTGTGCGGCCAGCCACACTTCACAGCTAATTAGTGGTCAGATCCACTGGCCCCTAATCAGCAGGACATGTTAAAACTGCCCTAATCAGGCCTAATCCTGGCTTTGTGTCACACACACACACATACACACACCCTTTCCCTGTCTACTTATGCCGTCTGCTGTATTGATTGAGGAATTATTTGGGGATTTGGTGGCCAATACACTGCATCTGCAATGTGTGTAACCTGAAAAAGATGTTGAAACGTTGTGAATGAAACTTTGAGTAAAAGCTTCTATGGGTGACACACTGTAGCTCTCTTACCTCCCAGCGAGTAATTCAAGAGAAATTGTCAATGATACAGCATTGACACTATTTCATCATCCAGTCATATCAAATGAAAGAAAACAGGGGAAATGTGTTAAGAAATTAAATAATTAAAAATAGATCATATGGGGTTAAAGACAGATAAGTGAATTTACATGAAAAACATGATAGGTTGTGTCATGTTCCATTATTGCACTAGTACACCTCTACAGTCATAAGTTCACATTTTAATATAGGAAGGTTTAGAAGGACCCTATCTGGTATCATGATAACACTCCTTAAGTTAACATCTTACATGTGTGTAAAGTAAGAAATATATGCAGATTCAATATTCAGCCACACACACATCAATTACAAATATTCTGTAAAAAGTTAGTTTTCTGTAAAATCATTTTTTATGATGAGTTTCCTCTTTCATTTAATGTGGATTCAAGCTCATGCGTTACATAAAGTTTCTAAAAGTTGTTGTAAATGCTTTTTTTTTTTTACATTTAAACCTGCATAGCCAACTGTCTCACCTTTTCTTGTTTATGCTGTGTTACCAAATCCATTATAATTCAATGCATGCGTTAATACAATTGTTTTGTTATATCATTACTTATTGTGCTGTCAGTCATGATACTACAATGTGCTAACTGTATTACTGGGCTGCCAATATTGTTGCATAACAAGTGTTAATCAGCACTTATTTCAGTGCTTTATTCATTAACTGGCCTATAGTGTTAATTAGGATCTAATGCATTGACACTTGAAGGTGCATCTGAATAATAAGACACTTTTCCTTATGCAGATTGCTCTCTGATCTTTCATGAGTAATGAGCCTGTTGCCAGGGGTGATGGCATGTAAACACAAAGAGAGACATAAATTGGAACGTCTTTCAGAAAGCATATTGTTTAATTTCGATTCAATATGCTGTTTGTGGAGTCTTTTCTCCTCATCATGATTTCATCACTGCCGACCTCGATGCAGTCCACCTGCACCTGAAATGATGGCCATCCTGTTTGCCTGATTCAATTCAGACTCTACTTAGAAACTTTAGGAGGAAAAATTAGGTCATCAACAACGATGGAATGGATGGATTTCAATCCGAATACTGATCCGTGGAGAATGGATTAGGTAATTATACCATACTTTTCAGTGATATAAGGCCATAAATTAAAATCTCCAACAACTTCTCAAGTGACAGCTCATCTAATCAGGAGGACAATCATGGAGAGGCTTTGCTGTTTACTGATTGCTCTAATCAAAAATGGCTTCTTCAAACACAGCTAATTGGTCAGTTTACTCACGGAACGGGGAGGCAAATTTAGAAGGGCTACTGTCGTGATTTGAAGGACCCAAATATCTCCCATTTGCATTGAGTGCTACCAGAATACACTTGACTCCCACAAGTTATCAGCAAACCAGACAATTATTCATCAGGCACAAATTGGAACATCAAAGTCAAATCAGAGAATTACTGTCAGGGAGACCCCAAAGCAAGGGCTGAGAGAGGAAAGGTGGCCTTTGATTGACCGTGTTGCCCTTCGCTAAATCACCCAGCCCTATACTGTCAAGCTTGTACGTTTCCGAGGGCCTCGAACTTTTAACGAGTATAACCACACAACAATTCAAATCAATAATAAGAACAAGACATCAAGCACTTTATTTACTCTAGTGCAATACAACAGTGAACAAACTACATAAGGATCAAAATTAATTCTTAGCTTATGGGATTTGTTCTAACATGCCTGATAAAAGATTCAGTTAGTAAAATATGAGTTCACCTAATTTATCATTTTGACTTATTTTTTCATATGTTTGTTGTTATGCCAATTGTATTTTGCATTTTCTTCTGAAACCTCAACAAAGGGAACATTACTCCCTATAAAGTATATGGATTTAATATTAAATATGAAAAGTGAAATTACATTTTGAAAAGCAGGCTTTAAATGAACTTGGCCGTGTGTCATATGTACTCCAGTCAGCATGCACTTCTCTACTCTGGGCCACAGAGAGTTTCCACTGCAAAGATGAGGAAGTCTTTAAAAGGCCTGGTAGAGCACCACCTAAACCAGTATGCAGTTTCCCTACTGGGAATTTAAAGAAGCAAGCTCAACCTTCTCATCTTTTAGCTATTATTAGCCAAGAGAGCATGCACAAGAGCTACATGCCGGAAAATGTTTGAATTTATCTATACCTTCCCTTTTCTTGTCCAATCATGGTGCCTACATTTCCCACAATGCATATAGAATCCTAACAGCATGGTGTTAGATTTGTTTGTTTTATGCTGGTAGCAAATGTGGCCTGGAGCTGCATGCCACATGCAGAGTTAAAAGCATGCTACATTTATATTTGAACTTATTATTGTTTCAACATTTTTGTCCAATATGCATATACCTTTACTGCCCAAAAACATAATCATGGCAGCAATATGAAATAGAATTAGCAGAGCAAACAGTTAGCCTATAGCAACAGGTACATGGTTTGGAGAAGTGCTTGTGGTGTTGTGAAAGTTGACTGTTCTGGGAAGAGAATACTGCCCTTTAAACTGAGCACTACACAGCTGTATTCCAATTAAATCCAGCTGGAAGTGACAGGAGTTTAAATGAAAATAATCATTTTCATATCGTGACTGTACTACTTTAAACTTTAGCCCTCTAATTTCAACCTGTGTGGGTGCTTATTCTGCTTCTTATTTTATGGCTGCAGTGTATAGATATGCAGATCCAAAAACACAAAGTTATGAAATTAACAATAATTGTGTTTAAACCAAGATATTATCTACAGGGGGGAAAAAAGGTTGTTTGTTGCATCAGGAAACTTTCTTAAAATGCTGCCCACAGCATTTGAAGCTCCAGTACAACCAGATAGGGTTCGGATTGATCAAAATTTGAAAGCAAGGCATTACTATATTCACAAACAAGAGTTAATGTTGAACCTCTAAGTTTATTTTTTAATTTACCTCATAAGTTTTGTGTGGCTCCCAGGCTTAAAAAATGTTGGAAGAGTAGTAAAGGCTTCAACATTTGATCAAATTGCAGAAAATTCCACATTGCTCTCATTTGGACGTTAAAAATTCACAAGAGAGATGTTGATCAGATTATTGCTTGTTAAGCAATAATAAATACACATTACATATTGTACAGACAGACAGACAGACAGACAGACAAACATACAGAGTCCTTACTTTACAGATTATTGCTGACTATGATTTAGTCAAAGAAATGTGGTGTCCAATGCAAAATGACAAAAGCACAGACAGAATTCATATGATCTCCAAGCGACCCCCACTTGACTTTAGGTTCATTAAAAGTTAAACAAGTGATTGCATGTTGCACCTGACAATAACTTCATTTGAAAATTCATTTTTGTCCCTTTATTATACAAGTTATGAAAAGTCTGCTATCAGAAAATCATGTTGACCTTGCTGGCTGTATCCAGATGAAAAATACTCATGCTTACAAGCTAGGGAAATTGACATTGTAATTTCACACATCTGACACCTGTTATGATAAACATGGTAAAAAGTAATGGATTCATGTTTGACGACGGTGTCCTTCATCTTCCCTTATAATTGCTTGTTTTTATTCTTTGTGTGGCCCACTTAAAACATTAGACAAAGAAGGCAAGGTCAACCATGAGGCTTTAACTGTAGAAAAAAAAACGTTTGGTTATTCTTTCATTTATAATCAAAATAGTAAGTGGAAGATTTCATTTTCTGAATATCTTAACTACATTTATTTTTTATCCTCCATTTTTATGCACTCATTACTTTCCTGCAGGGCTGAGTATGGGAATTGATTGGGTTGTCAGTGCTCTGGTCCTAACTGATGTTTTTCAAAAACTGTTAGATAGATTGGCTCAATCAAAATGACTGTGTTGATCCCCTCACCTTCAATTTAACTTGATCAGCCGGTCAAACCATTGCACAACAATGAAAAGACCACCATGGATCTCAGAGGATGCATCCTTCTGACTTTGTGTTATCTCATTTCATTTTCCTCAAATGCCATGATGATGTTCAATTTGTTGTTTTTGGGTGAATATTGTCTCAAAAACCTTATTCTGCCTCTCTGGGTGAGGCTTGATCATCTCCAAATGATCCATTAACTTCTGGCGCAATTGTCATATTCTGTCCAATATATCTTCTACCACTGTGCGACTTTGCTTCAAGTTTTGTGTTCAAAGGTGGAGTCAGGAGCAATGTTCGTTGCAGCTTGTGAACACCACATTCAAATTGGGCACCTCCTCCTGGGCTCATGGACATCAGAAGTACATGCCCACTGGTTTAGGGCGCGGTCACACTTGGCAATCTGTACCACGGTCACACTACACCAGGACTTACCATGCCTAAGCAAATAACCTCCAGTACATGACGTCGTAATACAACACATGCATGCTTTATGTTATTATGAAGCATGTTTATAAACAGACGGACTTGAGAGAAAAAAAAAAAAAAAGGGACGTGCAGTCGAGTCTGCATCTGCACATCGGAGAACAACACAGAGGGCATGACAGCTACTTTACTGACTTTGCGGCTTATTTTAAGCCATTTTAATCAGACACAGCCATAAATAAATGTAAAAATAAAATAGACGCACGGCCGAGTCCACGAGTCAGCGACTGCACACGACAGCTACTTTGTGGCTTATATTGTGTCATTTTAGTCAGATATAGCCATGAAACTCTGGATTTCTCCATAATGAAGGCTCACAGCGTTGTGTACCCGCGTTCTTGTGCTCGTCCATGAAGTGTACCGTACCGAAGCACACCTCTCCAAAGTGAGCCAAAGCCAAGGAAGTGTACCGTGCCTGAGCACGATACGGAGCGGTCACACTGGCCAAACAAACTGGACTTTAGGGTTGAAGAATGCTTGGGCACGGTACGGATTGCCAGTGTGACCGTGCCCTTAGCGTGTACATTAGCTGCTTGTACCAACATTGCAAACTACCTGACAATACTACATTTGTTGTGTTAAAGCCGATAATTTAGCATGACAGCACAAGCTAACAGCCAGTATTTGGCACCCGCCTGTCCAACAGATGGCAGACAAAGGTTCATCCTAGTTTTGGAACGAGCTTTTTCTGCGTGGTGTTTCGCCTCTCTATGATTATATCTTCTCTTCTTTGCTGCTACATACACTTCCAAAATATTTGTTGGTTTAAATGGCATCCAATCGCTGAATTGTACTCACTCCTAAAGTCATTGGCTGGGGGAAACACATCGACTCCCCACCCAGAAACGTCCTTAGTCAACATGTCTGTGTAGGTTCTGTGTAGGCACCAAAATTTGCGTTAAGTATCTTACCCAAGGACACATCGGGAATGGCTGAAGGAGTCGAATCCCTGACCTTCCGATTAAATGGTAAATGGACTTGGTCTTATATAGCGCTTTTCTAGTCTTCCGACTACTCAAAGCGATTTTACACCGCAGGTCCCACCTACCCATTCACACCCTTTCACACACTGATGGTAGTGATCACTATGTAGTATCATCCATCAGAAGTCACTAATCCCATTCATACACCACCATTGAAGCAGTGGGAACAACTTGGGGTTAAGTGTCTTACCCAAGGACACATCGGCCATGTTGTCCAGCTGGGGATTGAACCCTCGACTTTCCGGCTGAGAGTTGACGACTCTACCAACTGAGCCACAGCCGCTGATTAAGAGAGGATTTATTAACTCATCTTTATAATATTGTTAATTTATATTAATAATGAATTAAGGATAATTATTAATATTAATTCATATAAGCAAATTTGACTATATAAAACCCAACATAATTGTTGCCCGTTTATAGCTCCGCAAAACCCCAACAGTAGACACACTTGTCTGGGGTACATGTGTGGTGTTATGAACATGTGAATCTTATTGAATGAAGCCTCATATAATTCATGCACTGACAGACTTTGTCCCTCATGTATTGAACCAGTTAAATCCAGTAGATTCACAAACTGCCTTTTCGTATGCTGACTTCTGTTCAGGCTAATTTCACGGAGATGAAAAGTATGTAGCACCATATTTTTCTAAAGACAGAAAATCCACATCGTCCTTCTTAACACAATGCATCTGACCACTGGCGACTAATGAGAGAATTCAGTGATGGGTTGGAGGATGACTATTCTATTCTTGTGTCACATCAGTAGAGGACGTCTGATGTAAAGGTCCTTGGTAAGAGTCTTTACCAAGCTGCTGCACCTAATCAAAGCTGAATAGTGGCAACCATTGTGAAATTTGAGAGCTTTAAGGCATTTCATGAAAAACCATCCAAAGCAGTAAGGGGTTGGGGAATAATTTAAACCTCATAATTTTGATTTCTGCTCATTTAACCTTGTACATCTTGAATGCAAATATTTTTCATATTAAACATTTGACTTGAGGTTGAATTAATGCAAAATTATAGTGATTAATTAATTGTTATCAATCATCGCTGCATTCAATTCATAAAAACAAAGACATCAATATATGGATGTAAAAAACACTAAAGCAGCTTTGATATGTAAAAGCGACCTCAGATGCAACATGTCATCAGTTTGAAGTTTGTGTCTGTGGTGTCTACTTAAAGAGCTGTAAATAGTTTGTCTGTCTTGGAATTCTTCTGAATAAAGAATTAAATAGTGAAACACATGTTTGGCCTTGGAAATGTATTTTCTTTTTTTACAAGGGGGATTATCCCCATACAGCACTGAGAAAGCACATATCAAAGCAGTAGACTAATGAATAGGCCTACAGCTTGGCCTTCCTCCTCAGAGTATGATGCTTCTGAAAAGAGAACTAACTGAATGGCATACATTGCTGTGCACATGCCACATGTTTGCATACAAAGAACTGCAATTATTTCTCTGAATGTGTGGCAGACAAACCTAAATTTGCACGAGTCTGGAGGTTGGCACAAAAGTGGTTGCAAAATCAATCCCTCAACATGGAGATCCAAGCATCAACTATAGATGTTTGGACCTGATTACCCAATGAGAATGGAAAATGTTGCTAAGATAGATATGGACAGTTCTAAGATAAAAACCAGCCACTTGCTCCTTCCATACCGTCTATCTATCTATCTTTCTTGTAAATTTGTCTAAATTATTTTTTGTCATTGTTGTGTTGGTGGTAGAACCTAATACTCAGCCAACCTTTAGCCAATTTCTTGTTTCATATTGTCTTAAATTTTAAACCCTTGTCCAGTATACATTCGTATGCAAATACAGCTTTTTTATTTTTATTTTTTTTATGTTCTCTCTCTCTGGCAAATTATGCCATGCTATTGTTCAGATCAATGTTTCACTGCAAACCAAAAGCAATGCTGGTCACAATTGTCCTTACAACTGTTCCATGTTCCACTGACTCATAAATCAGATAAATCAGTACTGCAGCTGAAACACATCCAGTTGAATGATGCCACACTTTCATCTCATGTCAGGACTCATGGAAGATGAGAATTAAGATCTGTTACAAACCTGCTCTGCAGTACAATCGTATTTACCAAAGGAAATACAGCATGCGTGTGCATTCTGTGACAAATATTGATAGCACTCGTGTTTTGATGTCGAGGGAAACAGATTCATAGGGCTAATTGTCAAAATACCTCTTCCAGCTCAAGCACTGCAAGACTTGAGGGCACTTGTTTGCCTCTTCTGCTCTGATGATTCAATAACTCCAAATAAGTTTGCATCCTCAGGAGTGATGCCACGTACGTTCCTTTTATCACCGTGAGAGATGAGGGGATGTATGATGCTCTCAGAGATACTACTGTCATCTAATAGTGTGTTTTCACCTTCATCTCACTCACAGCTTTTAATGTGTGTGATGCTTGAGTCTAAACATTGTCACATGAAATGCAAATAGATAAGTGATATTGTACTTCAGACTCGCACCTGCATTGTGGAGAATTCGCTTCAAAATGGCCGAATCTTAGCCATGTTGAAACCTGCACACCCTACAGCAACTAGCCAAAAAGCTTAGCAAAACCAAAGTTCACCTGTTTGTGTCACTGGTTAATCAGAGCTTTGAGACCTTTGCAGTGAAAAAACAACGGCAAGCAGTCACAGCCCTGTTGATTCAAGCTGAGCATTAGCATTTCTCCTCCATGCTTATGGCTGACCCGAGATTCCCACGGTGAGGACTAGCTGGCGTGCCAACTCCCAGATAACAGCTGGTGTTAATAACAGCCAACCCATCCAATCCCCCTGCTGTGTCTTGGGCTAATCTGCTTTGATCACCTTTGCTAACATCTCTATTATCAACAGATTTCAGTCTTCAACAAGGAATCACATTAATGCCACTTCCTGTGACCCAGCTACACCCAGTGCAGACATGTGCACGTAACTTTGTTAACATGTGTGTTCCCTCGGGAGAAAGAGAGAATGGAAGAGGTTGTGAGGGTGAGGATTTGTAAATGCGTTAACATTCACCAGCCTGACATTAAGCATTGTCTTCATTTCAGAGACTCATGTTTGGAACACGGGAAAGTCACTCAGCAAGAGATCACCAGAGGTCCCTGCAAGGATAGGGATATAAGACACTGCAACAACTCACTCAGATCATTTGGTATTATTTGTGCATTCGGGGAAAGATGCAGAGCAGGAAATCTGTGGATGTGTGGCAGACAGGCACAGACACGTCTCTAGTGGCTGTGGGAGAGCGCACCATGAATAAATTTAGCGCTGTCCCCAGGAGATTGCCTTCAATCACGAAGCATAAGGTGTCAATGCTGCACCCTGTGTGCATGGAGCACCAAATTACCTTCCCAGATTGCTGAGCTCTGTCTAATAGGAATGCAGGAACGGACTGTTGAGGATGGACTGCTAATTAATCAGGCCAAAGTCAGAGCTCATGTCCTGGGCCCGCTGGCAACTGGTCAAGTTTAGGCAAGGGACACATACCTTTTCCCCCTTCAAACACCAGCTAGTTAAAAAGGAAAGCATTAAAATAACTTTATTATGAAATAAATTATGTATTTGTAAGCTAAAAAATACTTTTGGCAATTTCATTTATTTGAGTTTCAGGAATTTGATTGCAATCTCGGAAAAAAACTGAACAGAATATACAAAAACAAAATACAAGATTATCTGTGTTTTTTTGGTGTAATCCAATATTTTTAACCTATCCATGTTATGCTGGGCAAAACTCTGAAGCTATAATAATGTGGATCTATAATAGCTAAATCATTTTATGTAGAGAAACAGCTTCAAATGCTCCAGGGGAATCCTATGGTGTATGAACCATAACAGTAAAGGCCATATCCAGTATTCAGCACAAGCTGAAATATTAACATCTCAATTTACATACAAATGTTCATGTATCTAAAAGCAAAAACTCTTTACCAAACCATTTTCCTATTTGAATAATAGGTGGTTTTCTGAGATCCAGCTGATTGACTAAACAAAGACATGACTAGTGCATTAAAGCAGTTGTTTACTGTCACCATGTATAATTTTGCAGTAAATGGTTATTAACGGATACAGAAACCATGGATTTTATAATAGCTGGTAATCATTCTACCTCAGGATGTGTTTTCACCCTCACACACAGGGTTAAAGAATTAGAGTGTAGTCAATTACATTTAGCAGGTCACAGAAATTGATTTACTGCCTAAGGAATGTTTTTTTTTTTCCTGCTGGGCTCAGGCTCTGTGGTGGCATTCTGCTCACATAATCAAGGATGAGCGCTGCCTGTCTACCCAATCTACTACTTGGTCCCACAGGGAAAGATGACTTGCATCAGGAAAACCTGCATGAATACTAATTTGCCTACTTGGCTTTAACAGCTTTTGCAAGTCAATCTCATAGGAATTTGTAGAATATGATGCCATTCCATCTTTCCATATTAATCACCCTAACTGAAAATGGGGACAGCAAGAGATGGGGACGGAGGAAGAGAGTGACAGAGGAGTAACGCGTGAGGCAGAGAGAGAGAGATAATCATGGGAATAACTCTAAGCAGGGACTCTCTGCTCTCCATCCTAAATGCGGTTAATTATAATGTGATTTGAAGCATCTCGAGCAGGGATCTGCCAATCTACATTTGGAACTCTCTGACCACAGCTCCAGTTTGGGTCTCTTCATTATGGCAGCAAAGCAGGCCCTCCTTGTCTCCTCAGACTAAGAATCACACTGACAGACATGAGGCAGGGGTAAAATTGGGGCACATCATGTTATCTTAAACCATGTTTTGAGCATATTATTCATTTTCCTGAACTCTTTTTTCATTTATTTGTATGAATCTACTCGAAACATGGCCTTGAAAGACGAGTTAATGCACCAAAACCTGGGAATATTTCAGTATTCAGTGCTCCTATTAGTAAATCATATGATTGAATGGTCACTGTTCCTTCTGAATAATCTACTATGTGGCCGTAATAATAAGTATTTTATTAACAGAACATCGGACTGATAGCCCAGTGCTCAGTAATGATGCTCCAGATTCATAACTACCTTTGTTTTGTAGTCATTTAAAAAAGCTAAAGCACGGTGACATTTTAGCCTTCAAACGCATTTAATAACTAATGTGAGATTATGCACTAGTTGTTTTTTGCTACAACGTGACTAGCTAACTGGATGGTTCTTTTCAAAAGTGCTGCATCTTCAATCTTCAATTGGAGCACCTGAAAGAAAAACCTTGTGACCCAACAACAGTATGAGAAAAAACTAGGCCGCCTCCTCCCTAGAGTCAATGGTCTCGGACACAGAAGCTTCAGTGTTTAGCCAGCTCTGCATTGCTCTTAAAACCTTTCTGTGATCTAACCTCTCTCCATTCTGTCTCTCCACTTTTCAAATGCATCTCTTATTCATCCTAGTTTTACCACATGTCTGGTTGTGGATCTTATTTTAAATATGCAGAGTTCAAGGGGCGTCCAAAAACGCTGCATGTGAGTGCCTTAAAAACAACTACCTTCTCTGGTCAGTACAAAAGCAAATCAGCCCGACCAGAATGGAAACTGAGAAGGAGGACATAATGACTGCTGCATTGTTGACGGAGAAGCCAGCACTTCAACATAGTATGTTTTCTTAATATAGTATGGTCATTTTTTGTTTTAATTTAGTGGATATCTTGTGTATTGCTCCTTTAAGAACAGATTGATTGTATTTTACTTTATGGTGTGTTTAGAGGCTTAATGCACAGAATATCTGCCCTCTTCCTATGGGCCCCATATCTTCTGCCAGAGTCTCTACAGGTGATGCAACCATGGCATTAAAACATTTGAGTTTATTGTTAAAGCAAGTAAATCTGGTTTAATAGTAAAAAAAATCTTAAGCAGCCAATGATTGCCTGGTACTTTGAGAGGGAAAGACAGTATAATCAGCTGCTACAACGTTTTAGAAACTGAATGGCTGATGAACATAAGGAACATATAAGTTAGCCAGCTATATTTTTACTTTAATTTTCATTGAATGTTTTGCTGAGTCATGGGTTATCTAAGAACTTCAATATAAGCCATTACAACTGATCACTGTTCAGAAAAAGTGGAAGTTGAACTGGACGATGAACTTAGTACTTGGTATGAATGCCTATCAGTCTTGAAATGTAACTTTACACATTAACTCAAGCAATTTACTTTCATACATTTTGAAAGCACTCATACTTCAGTTTTTCCTTTAATGATACATCATACTGCACTGTTTTATCACTCCCTTATGCTGATAATGGAGAGAGAGACATGAATGTGGTTCAGAGAACCAGTAAAAAAAAATCTAACTATAAATACTGATTGGAGAACATCCATTGTTCTGTCATATCTAGAATTTTAGGAGAATGTTTTACTTTAAAATAATCATATTTCACACATTGTGATTTATGGAATAATTTGTCTGTCATTCTTTCTACATGCTGATGTTCATCCTTTACGTTTTATCATGGTGACGATATAGAAACACAAATAGTGAAATACAAAAGCAAAATTAAAGTATTGTATCAAAAGTTACCAATCCAATAAAATCCTCCATAAAGCATCTCCATAATAATGGTTTAGGCGTCCATACTGAACAGATTTCTCTTGGCCCTTTGTGTTGGAGAATCTCACCTGGTCTTTGGAGTGGGGCCAGAGGGGAGCAAACCTTCCTGCCCCGACTATGGAGAGACAGCCTTCGTCTGTAACCCACTTTCATTCAGGGACATCATTCATGTGCAAATCATCCTTGGACCTATTGTTCACCCGCTGCGCTTTGAGATACTTGCTGAATCAAGTGATAAATGCAAAGGCAAGGCTGCAGATATGTTCCATATAAGATTTGTAAGAGTGCTCACATTTTTCCAAAATGATAAAAATAACTCTACCCAACTGGCCTGACAATGGCAAACTTGAAGAATAGTGATGTTTGTTGTTTGTTAATGCGTTTTTAGTATTTAATAACACAATTCTCTCTTTTTGGACTGTAACATTTTGCTGATGGGGACAATAGTTACTTATGCTCCCAACTTACACACACAAGTATTAGACATAATAATGACATAAGACAACCTTTATTTGGGCGCTTCTCATTACCCCTGCCTAAATCTAATGCTTTAAAGATAACTGGGATGTATAGGTCAATGCTGAACTGGAAAAAAAACTGCAGCTAAATTTAACCCAGATCAGATGAGTTTTAAAAAGAGATGAAGGAACTCAGTTATTAAAAGAGAAATCAGTTTGGTCTGCATGTAACATGTTGTATGAATGTGATTGATATTTGATTGACTAAGGTAGAAAAAGTCAAGTTTTAAAAATGATGAGGTAAACTTCTTTTTTAACCATCTATGTGCTCATGATATTATGAATGGTATCAGTCCTGGGTTTGTCTGTGATTGTATTGTATTTTTCTTCACAGTTACTTCATGACACAAGTTCATTAGCAGGTCCAGACTGTACCCTTTTGGTGCGTTTACATCAGAACTTGGTTCTCAAAGCTTGGCTTAACGTCACACCCGAGATAACCACATTCCAAGAAACATGGACGCTGCCAGTTGTACCTTTGTTGTGTTAGCTAATACCAGCCGATAACAACACACTACATGATAGTTTGCACGTGAAAATAACATATTGACATGTCCACAGATAGAACTTGTACGATACTTTCGGTGTGAATGTTTTAATTACAACAAAAGAGGAATAAGTTGCTAATAAACAGACTAGTTAGAGCTTAACCTTTACTGTTGATGCCCGTAGCAGCCATGTTGGATTTTAAGTCGGACTACTTAAGGTTCTCTGAGTTTCCAAGCTTGAATTCCAAATTCAGGGGGGCAGCTAATGACGTATCTGACTCTGAATTTTCAACTTCCGAGATCAAATGGAACGCACCATTTGTTAAAGCAACCCATAATTAATCCACCACTAGCAAGAACTTTGCAACAGTAGCCCAGAAATAACGCTTGTTAAAGTCAGAAAGCTCGAGCAGAACCAGATTCTTTGATAAACAACCGGCTGCCAACATCAGCTAGGGAAAGTATTTGAGATAGATGGAGAGGCAAAAAGACAAAGAGACAGACAGACATGGACGTACACACGAGCAACAAACAACATACTACAGCTGCTGTATTTAAGTACAACTATACAAAGACAGTGGCAATTTAAAAAAAATATTGGAGGTCCCAGGCAAAGACTAATATGAGGCCCTTCCTCATTTTGACCAATCATAGCTCGTGAACAAGAAAAATTTGATGCATCTTTTTTCAGTTAACAAAGTCACATGACTCTGGAACAGAGCCAGATATGTAACAAACACACACACACACACACACACACACACACACACACACACACACACACACACATTCACCATACTACCTATTACCTCTTAGGTCTTATTGGTATAGTATCCGTTCTTCTGCCACAAATCACATTTTTTATTTATTGAATACCTTTAGTAAAAGTTAATCCAATAATTTATTCATTTGAAATGTCGATATAGATCTCTACTTTTCTAAAATTAGCTTGAATATGAAGACATTGTTGGGGCTTTTTGAGGACTTGAACCTTTGGGGGCCAAAGGTCATTCCCAGGGATTTTTTTTTGAATAATCAACAGAAAGACTTTACAACAAGGTACACACATTTTTCACATTAACTGGGGAATGAATGAGAAACTAACTTCTAGTAAAACCATTAGTTAACTGGTATAGTTAATGAGTCACTCCTCATCACATTTTATAGAGTAGCTAATAAATACAGAGGAGAAGAGAAAGAGCAGGACATTTAAAATCCGGCAGTAGGTTTATCCAATATTTGACATCATATTCCGAGATAAATCAAAACGCTCAGAGTTAATGCCACCCCCCCCCCCCCCCACCCACTTGGAGGGTGGTATCTTGGGCAAAGTAGAAAGATTTTTGGAAAAGAGATGAAGAAAGATCTTGAAATAATTTATAATATATAATTTTGGACTAATGACTTCACCTCCTATACTAAGCAATAACTTTTCCAGATATTTGAAAATCTAGAAAAGTCATATCAGCTGATCTGTTTGGAGGAAAACATTTAAAATCTGATATTTGTAAAGAACACGCTGTTCCCTGATTGAAGAGATGAATTCTCAATTCTACAGACTTACAAAGACCCTTTATCAGACTGGGGCTGTAGCTGCTGGCACTATACATTTACAAAGTAAGATAGCAATCCCTACAGCCATGAAGCAAACATTGCCATTGTGCATGTGACAAAAAAATGTAAACACTGCAAACACTGTTATAAGGAGTTTGATCATTTCTTTAGGTGTATATGGTTTTGTTATCTCAGATTCAAGGCACATACTTTACAATATTGTCAATAGGGAACTAAATGGGGTTTAATTGCAGATAAATAGCTGAAATTCATGTAGATGTTCAGCACGGCACTCAGAATACAAGCCTTTGAGACATTGCTTGATGGAGCTGTGCGAACTGAATAACTGAATGGTTTCTGTATTAAGATTCAAAGGGAAAAAAAATCACTAATCCTAGCCCAAAGTAAACACTTTATCAACAACTCTGTCGATTAGTGGAAAAGATTGTTTAACTCTTTATAATTGTGCCCGATCTCTTTTAAAATGCCTAAGCTTGTGTAATCAAAAGCACAGTCTTTTGTCTCTTTAACACACATACCAAAGAAGCTGCAGAGGAGGCCAAATCAGAATGAATGAATATTTAATTGAGGCCTATTGAGGCAGAAGATCAAAATGACCTTGCTCTAAATGATTATTCACAGATAAAAATAAAAGTAGGCTAGTAGAGAATGGAAAGCGCACACTTGAGAGCCTTGGTTTCTAGCAAGCAGGAATATATTACACAAACATCTGAGAGAGAAAAAACTGCAGTATACTGTGGACGAATGTGTTTAACTTTACCACTCACTTCCATCTATGCCCACCACTCTATTGACAGCCAGCATTTCATTTTCATTTGTTCAAACTCAAAAGGACACAATAATCACTCCTTCTTTCTGATATTTCTATATGTGAAATCTATTGTTGTGGAGAACACATCTATAGTTTCTATTACTACTAACTCAGTTGCTTTGGAGGAACATACATAAAGCTGTAATGCAAGGACACAAATAAAAGAAAAGTGACCCTTTCCCTTTTGTAAGTTGTCTTGACAAAAAACAGGTCAATCTGGCTTGTGAGGGAGCAAGACCCTCCTCTCAACTTTCCAGACACTCATTGGAGCAATTGGTGAGGAAAAAAAGGCTGAATTGTTGTGGACTGAACATGAATAGCTTTGAGTTCAGTACTTGATAGCATACCAGGCTGATAGGAACAGGCATACTCTAAGAAAATGTACTCCTTACAAGCTCAAATTCCAAAGCATATTTAGAGGGGGTTTTTTGCACATTTTATAACCTATTCATGAATTATTATTTTTTTACAAGAGATTTGAGAGATCAGTAGAGTTTTACAATTCTGAATAACTGTGCTGTATGCCCTGCACAGTTACAGTTATCTTTGATGTAATGTTTCAGGGATTAAGATATAACTCTTTACATCAGATGTGAAATGCAATCACAATATTATTTCCATTATTAATTTATCTTGAGATTACTTAAAAAAAAAAAAAAAAAGAAAAAAAAAATTAAAAGTAGTGGGAGGGTGACATTTTCCCACAATCCATGGGGGGATCTTAAAGCCACTTTGAGGAACTTTCATTCTGTGTCCATCATGGTGACCCCTATGGAAAAAGCAATATGTCTATGTCCTCGTTGATCTTGTTCTGTACACGCTTAAGTTGTTATCTAATGAGCAATTCCTCATGCTGCTATTTTGTGTAACCTACTGTATATCTTTTTCATGGAAAAGATATACAAAGGCTCTTTCAGTCTGTGGGCTGTCAATCACCTCCTCTGACAACTCGTTGGCATGATCAAATTTAGCCATGTTAGCTTATTTCGATCAGATTTATAACCGGCTAAAAATAGAATCCTCATCGCTGGTTAAGCAGAATAGGCGCCCCATGTACAGAGGCTGCAGACCTTGTTGCACTTGCTGCAGGTTCAACTTCAGATGTTATTTAGCGCATGTCATCCCCCGCCCTCTCTCTCCCCACAGTTCCTGTCACTTTTAAGATATCCAATCCAAATGAAAGGCAAAAGCTAACAAAAAAAAAATCCTCGCAGGAGCTTTATTTAATCCTTTATTTTTTGTACTAAATGTAGTCCAAGCCTAAGATCTCGGTTCAGTTTACCATGAAAAGAGAAACAACCGTAAACTAGGACTAACTGATAATTACAGTAACATTTAAGCAGGTAAAGAAAAATGTCCCTAATCCTTGAGTGAATTAGATAAAAGGTAACTTTATATAAATATAAAGAGTCATTCCAAGACATTTGCATCTACATTAGTCAACAATGAATTATGATGATTGAAGGTACAGAAGACAACTCCTCCACAATGGAGATATGTTTTCTAATAATGTACTTAGAAAAAAGACCGCTCCAAAGTTCAACCTGGAATATCTAAGAGATTAATAAAGATGTTACAGCAGACTGTTATTAACAGACTAAAATATTTTATCTATAGGAGATTTACTACACACTGGGAGCAAAATACAGATAGTCACCTTGTAGCTGTTGCTGTCAGGTAGCTGGTATTTCATGACTGGTTCTCCTCTTACCTTACCTAAAACGCCTGCAGTGTTGTTAAACAGCTGACAGGCACAGATAGTTAATAAAGCACCATACTGCCAGACCTTGACCTTAGTTATTAAGCTGTATATGGAGCTCTATGAGCATGTAAAGAACGAGTCATAGTGGAAAAAATGTGGGTTCGATCATAAAACATGCTCCTTCGATACATGGCTGCAGTGCATGGTATTGTTGTGTTAGTAACTTATTATGGTAAAATGAATTTTTACAGTTACAGAACATTATGTAAAACAAGTGAGATACATCACTTCAGCAACAAGCTCCCGCCGATCCAGAGATTCAGAAGGAACACTTCTCTCTTCATGCACCTCCTGATATTCAGTCACTTTTGAAAGAATGTTTCACACACACAAAAAAAAAAGCTTCTCAAGGGCAGAGAATGTGAAATGAAACACGTTGCTTCAGATGTCCTATTTATGTTGTTTATACAATTGTGCTTACTTATTTTCATCTGAAAAGGACTCACACTGTCAAGCAAGTCTCCGTGACCTTTGTGCCCACATTGAAGCAGTGGCAATCATTTAAATGATACACTTCAGCTGATGTGTTCAAGAATATTGGAGTCAGACATTTTGACACAACTGATAATGAGAAACAACCTCGACTTTCTTCAATCTTCCAAGAAATATTTAAGATTCCAAACCCACCTTACTGGATATTTTATAATCCATTTCAATGGAATACCGAAGCGCTCATTTCAGCAACAATAAATGTTGGAATCTGGATGTTGTTTGAAAAGATGTCGACATTTTATTGAAGCGTTCTAAAGAAATATGAGCTATTGCTTGACAGGAATGATCAAACCACAGAGAAAAAACAACAAAATTTTCCTTTGGATTTCTAGGACCCTTCCCCTTTTAGTGTCACGTACACAGGTAGCATTGAAGCTCACGAGTTATGGTAGTCTCTCTGGTTTAATGTATTTACTGAAGCGGAAGTGAAATGTGCAGGCAGAGCATGTTTTAAAGGTGGGGCTTCACTGAAAGACGACTTCCTCCAGATACCCATGTTCTTATAGCTGAAAAAATATACTTCATTATGAGGAAAAATACACATAACAAAAGGTTCAGGTGAAATCTTAAAGAACTATTGCTTTTCTGTATAACATTACAAGTCATTTTTACAATCATATTAAAAATATATGTTTGGAGACAGAGAAGAGTTTATATCTGATGACATGATCTAATAAATCAAAATAAACACACATTTCAACATATACATAACAGATGAGGTAATGTGGCAACATCTCTGGTTTGAATTGAGTTACTCACTATATTGATATCATCCCTTAACTGCCACATAAAACCTCACGTTCTCCTATGACAGTGTGACTGCACTCGCTCTTAAAAGAATGAGCCGAATATGATCCTCATCGTCGCCCTGACATGGCATCAGAGAAGTTCTTTTAAAAAAAAAAAAATGTATTGTGTTAGTACACATTAGCACAATATAACTCCACTTCCACCGTGAGCCATCTGTCACACACAAGTATCTGTTGACATGCTCCTTAACATGGATATTATGTTTGGGAGCCTTTTAGCAAACTCCAAATTATTCTGCCACAGTCCCTTTTCTGTGGTGGGTCAGGGCTGTCTGAAGCCATTATAGGTAATGAATGTGGAGTCCTACTTTAAAAGGTTCAGGCATGTAAAGTCACCTACAGCTGACTAATGGAATCCTGCTGACACTGAATGCCAGGGGCTTTTACCACATCCAGGAATGGCAGTTTTGGGAATTTACACTGCAGACATAATGAACTATAAATGTAAACTTGGAAATGTAGCCTCCCACACAGCAGCTCTGAGTTATTAATAGATACAGACCATTCAATACTGCAAAAATGATAAAATTGCAGAAGATTGTTTCAGCAGCAATTATGTTTCTCGGGACTCATTTGCACAACAAAGATAAGAAGTGAGATATGCATCTTTGTGTTTCTGTAGAATGAGTACAGTTATTAAAGACGAGCTTGTAGAAAACATGTGTAGAGCAGTTGGAGGATCTAAATATTCGGAGTTTGTGAGCGCTACAACACTTTGTGCCCTGGGAGATGGGCCTCTTCAGCAGGTTCACAGGTCGGGCAGCAGCGTGCAGAGTGGCCATTGTGCTTTGTCATTTCACAGGTGACTCACATCATTACACTCGAGCATGCTGGAGGTAGAGCACTCGGAGATGCTTGCGGCATTCAAAATGCATGATTTTCAGCCTAGTGCAAACAAATCGCTTTAAAAGATCAGTTTAATCTATTTCGAGCTGTTATTATGAGCCGGGAGAGTTGTTCAGATAAAGAGACTGAAGCAGGGTTAACATCAGAGTGTTGGACAACTCTTCATGTACTTTACCCAGCGTGAGAGCTGTCAACTTTATTATTTGTTTTTACGATACACTATGCATATGATTTACATTGCAGACCACTAAAATGATGGTCAGGAGGTGAATTACTGTGAGCCAAACTGCCTTGAATCTGCAGTGATATAATGAATGTGCGTCACAAATATATCCGTGGGGGAATTTCAGTCATAGAAGTCATCAATATGATTGTTTGTGTTGAAGCGTTGAGGACACAAGACTGCTTCGATCTCTGAGTTGCTGTCATCGGATTCCCCCCAGAAAGCTATAAAAAAAAAAAACAGAAAGAAGACAAGACTGTTATATTTAGGTGTTCAAACCATCCATGGTGTATCAAAGTGTAACCTTTTACATGGTCTAGGACATTTCTTCACTCAGTCAATTCATCACTCTCGCTACAAGCATTCCAGGATCTAATGCTCTTAAACTAAGCTCACCTTGAGTTGGATTTTACCATGAAATGTTAACATTCTACCTTTTATAGATTTGAATTGCGTAAAATCTCTCTGATAAAATGAATTTGTGGCGACCTCATAAAAGCTGTGAAAACCTTAATAAAGATGTGATAGTAGAATCCAACAGGACATCAAATGGGTGCAACTGCTAAAGTCATATTCCAAAGTCTGTTTAGTTTATTCATATATTTACCAGCTAAAGACTAAAGAAACTTGTGTGATGATCGTTGTTACTTGGGTATGGAGCATTGAAAAAGGTCCTCCACCAAATTTGCACTGACAATTCAAGACCAGTGGCCTACCTAAATCCAGTCTGGCTCTGCTGAAACATGGCACCACCAGCATAGATTTAGGTGTTTTAAAATCATCCCTTCAGAAAAATAAAAATCCAATTGTCTGGCTCCTCCCCCTCCCCCAATCAACACATTCCTTACATAGCATTATTGAAAGCACTTAAATTGCCCAACATTTTTTTGGTTTTGACACAAAAAAGAACTCGCTGCTAACACTAATCTAAGCTTTTAGTAAACTGGATTTGGCTTCAATGCCATTTTTTTTTTCATTTACACGTCCTCAAAAGGCATCGCTGCATTTAAAGATACATTTAATCAAACAGATGGTATTCCTGTGAAACTCAAAAATGTGAAATATTTTTTTACTTCACTACACAACCTCTTTATAGTGATCTATTTGGTGTAATTAACATTTTTCTTTTTTTTTAAATGACTGTCTGTACTCACCTTTTGACTGTAGAGCAGAAAGAGCCTTTGAGTTAGTCTTCTCTTTTCTGGAAACACAAAGACAGTTATTGGCCTTGTAAACTTCATACCTTAGGCTCTCTGTACAGCTTTTTTGCTTTTTTTGCACCAAAAATAGATACAAGGCTAAAAAGTGAGGCAGACAGTAGAGCAGAGGGAACTTCATTGACTCCTGTTCCAATTGTGCCATAGGATTTCCACATGGCCCTCTTTATAGAAAAAAAAAACTCCAGAGACAGGGTTGCCAGGTTCCCATAGTTCTGGTGATATCGCTATGTAAATGTATGACCTCCGAAAAGGCTTTGATCTACCCCAATGCATATGCAATAAGGCCCCCTGTTCCACTTTTAAAGGCCTCCTCTTTAATTTACATCATCACAGAGCCTATTCAAAAGCCCACAATATAGCCCCATCATCTCTCAGGTTAGCATACATATCCATACAGCTTATTTGTTTGGACCTTCTATATCCGAGCTGTGTTGATGCTTTTCTTGGAAACCGGGAGAGAAAAAGATGTAGAGTTTAAGCAGATGAGCCCCCCCCCCCATCTGCATCAATTCAAACCCATGACCTCTTTGATTGTCATCCTCTCATCTCCTCATCTCTAGCTCAGCTAAATCTTGGCACATGTGACTGTACATTGAGTATAAGCACCAAATTACTCTGGCTGCCTTCCAATTTCTATCTTGCAAACTATATATTGATGCTTTGCACCACTCAAGGCAGAATGAGAGAAAAGGGATGCAACTCCCATTCCTAACTGTGAACAGATTGCTTTGTGTTAAACGCACTATACCATGAAGCCAGTATAATCATTAGAATATAACCTTTATATTCATCTGTGTAAAGGACTCTAAACAGGGAATTTGGATGGTCCTTGTATCTGTTCAGAAGCTCGCAAATCAAAGCAAAGGCTGAGGAAAAACATGATACAAAAAATGACTGTGAGACACAAAAACAGACAATAGGCATGCAAGCTGAAGGTACATTGCTTGTCAGGGTGTTGTGTCTTGTTGAAGTAAAGCATATAGTTTGCCAAAATGAGTACTAAGTACATTCTTTTAGATAATTTGGTCTTTTTCTTTTGGTAAATGCAAAGTTGGAAGGATGATAAGCAAATACATAAGCATCAGCATTCGCTTTTAATTGAGATTTCTGAAAATAATATACGACCTTAAAATGTAAAATGTATTGTTTATTCAGAAATGAGGACAGAAATGATTTTTCTTTGTGTCAACACTACAGTAAAACCATCATGATGTGTTTTCAGATTTTGTATAGTTGAAGGTTGGATATTAAGGCAAGGGATATACTTTTTAATGTAGAAAGTGACATCCCCCTGCCATCCAGATTTAGCTTTATAAAATGCTTGAGAGATATAGTACAGAAGGTAAAGCGTAACTAAACCACAAGTCGTGTGCATCCATTTATAACTGTTAGGGGAAAAAAACTCAAACAAACCTTACAGGAGCAAAAATACAGCAATAATCTATATGATCACTTCCTCTCCTTTACTGCAGTAATAGCTGCAACTGACAGTAAATTAGGCTTTTCTTTTCTTGAACTTCCCCCTGGGATTGGAATAGTCTATCAGCTGTTCCACTTCAGTGAGGGACAGGACTGATTTCAAGACAGGGTTATTACCATAGAGAGCCTAGTCTGCAGCTGACCCTACCAATCCAATATTCCGTTTACATAAACATTTATGCCAGTTCATCTTCAGCTGAGTTTCCCTTAATTGAGGCAATGATCTGAATATGTAAGACTGGGCTGGCCAGGGTTTTACAGGCTCTGCTAGATGGAGGTGAATGTAATGTGTAAAATGATGCAAATTATAGCCACTGTAATGTCCTCTGTGTGTTTTCAAATGCTTCACTCATTCTTCTTCTCTGTCCATTGCAATGGTTTCATATTGTTGTTTATCTCATGTTTTCTGTGTCTGCTTTGCACATCTGAGTCCACAACTACTTTTACAAATGTACGTATGTTGAGGTTTATACATATTACAACATTTTAGCTTGACGGAAAAGGGACAATAACTTATTCCGGCTACTGTCTCAGTGATAAATAATAAGTGCTAACATTACATGATTTACATGAATCATGCTAACACATATTTCAGGCATTAAGTGTATATTAAAGGATACAATTGCTACCATTGGTCTGAGATCAAGAAACATGTGAAATATTTATTTCAAAATAATCCAAAAGTAAAACAAAATCCAAGGTACACGGGTTGAAGTTAAAGGTTCATTAAGAGCCATGGACAGCATTTCATTTTTCTTCCTTGTGATAATTGTGTCACCCTGAGAGCAGCATCCTGTGTGCTTTTTATTAATGATACTTTAGCTACTCTGGTGAAGAACAAATACACAAAAACAGATACTGGTACTTCAAACCTCCAAAAAATACAGGATTGGTCGGTTGAGATTGCAGTAGTCAAGTGCGCCCAGAAGGGACTTTATATTTTTCTCTTAAGCAGCCCATAAATGTGCAAATATAAATGACTGATTGCACATCTGAACTTGAGTTAGTTAACGAATAGGTCCAGTGTTGTAGCATTATGTTTCTTCTGGAAATATCTAATGAACATACTGTCCTTTCACACTTAAGTTTAAAAACATGAACACAAAAGGACTAGAGCCTGTTTCTTAAAGACACATTGGATTTACAATCCTTCAGTCACATTGGTGAGTATGAGGACTGTAAGAGAAAATAATGCTTACCAAGCATTTAATAATGCTTTGCACACACCGATAGGTAGAAAACTGCTTTTATTTACCCTGGCTTTTTTTAAGCTCCAGCCACCCACACACAAATGCTAATAGCACAATAGCACTTTTGCACAGCGGTGCTTGTCTAAAGGTAAAGGGAGACCCATCACCTCATCATTCCCATCAACTCCTACTCCCATCCCAGCTATGACCCCGCAGAAACATTGTTTAGGCTCCGTTTTGATGTACTCTAACGGGCCTGAATGGTAGCAGGATATAGCCCTCAGTGGGGGCAAACAGTGAGAGGGAACAGTGAGTGCACAGTGAGTGAGTGGGCACTCTCTAACATGTGAGTGCTCTCTGCTGGCAACCAGTAAGTACTGCAACTCAGAGAAAGAGTTGTTGGGCCAATTATTTTCAACACAGCATGCACTCCTCCTAACTGGCGATAGTCTTGAGGAGGCGACTGGAGCAAGGGATGGCTAAAAGACGATGATTCATCTCATGTTAGAGTTTTGTTGGGAATCATGACCCACAAAATATAAATCAATCAAAATGCTGTCGGAAAATGCCTAATGAATTACTCCCGATTTACAAATCGAAACTTTTATTAATTTCTTTTCACTTTCAGCCCAAGAACAGCTCATGGCAATCATCAGTTTCAATTGTTTATGAATTAACCTTGTTAATACAGGTCATCGGAAAAACTAATTAGGGCAAGAGAATTGAATGAAATAAAACTAGAAATTGTTTGAAAGATGAGTTTATTAAGCATTCTTTACTGATGTGAGTCTGCTTATGCATGACAGTGACCTCCTCTGGTTGGAGACTCTTAATGCTGCCTTCAGCTATAGTCAAGGTCTTATGTTGTAGTCTTGTGTTTTATTCTATTGAAAAGCAGGAGATTAAGTGCTAAATTACAAATAAAAAAAATAGACCAATTTGATTCCCCCTTTTTCCCACAGAAGAAAATATTCAATGCTGCCTCTTGCCTGATTGTGACCCTACTGCCTGCAAGTTTACTTTAAATATAATATAGTTTATTAAATTGTTTAAATATGTTTTCCTTCTCCCACTTATGGGTTTTAGAACAGCAATCTTCCATCTCCCACAAACTCTTTGTGTGTCACTGCCTCTCTGTCTCCCTCTATCCCTAGCTTTGGTTTTCTACATCCCCTCCCCTCCAGACTTTTCTCTCAGCTCATGGCCCTCTCACCCCTCCATCCCTCCTCCCAGCAAGCTGTCAGAGATCCACACACATCGCCTCCCCACATGAGAGAGAGAGAGAAAGAGAGAGAGAGAGAGAGCTTCTGATTTTGACACTCTGAGTGATTTGAGGTCGAATGCTTGAGCACATCCTGTTGTCCAAGGCAAAGCTGTAAACCACTAATTGTTGAGTCAAGGTTTTTGTCAAGCAGGCACTAGGCACAACAATCATCACACCAGCTGATGGCTGGAGGATTTTGTGTCTGTGTGTTTGTCTAGGGCTATGTGTGTGTACATGTTTTCAAGCATTTATTGGGATCAGAAAAAGGGGTGGAATAAAAAAAAAAAAAAAAGCAAAATAAAAATAAGAAAGGAGTGGCATCTGAAATGCCTACAGTAGAAAGGAGCACAATGATTCTTTGCACGAGAGGAAGCAGTGGCATGCATTGGCGTACAAAGGGGAACAAGTGGTCTTTACATGGAGTGCAGCTGCTTATTAAGACTCACTCCTTCGTGCATTATTCCTTTCATCCCCACTCAACCACAAAGTGATTTTACTTTGCCACTCACAAAGACAGCAAAAGATTTATAATGGACAAATCAGTCGCTTCCCCACGAGTTATAATACAATATACAGCACATTCTATAAAAGTATCTGACTGAAAAACACTGTGTGGGAGAGAGCATGGAAGAGAGAGTGAGAGAAAAAAAAAAAAAAAAGAATATGAAAGAGCCCAATTCTCTCGAATGCCATAATAGTGAAATGAGCACATATAAATGTGTTAAGAGTATCTCTTTGCATCTTGTATAGACTGCATGTATTTAATCTGTAAAGCTTATTAAGGCCCTAGTCATTGCTATGCAAAGCAGCACCCAGCGCTTTTCTCTCGCTTTTCAGCTGAGTGCAGTGTTTGGCCAATAGGACTGGCCCCCCGCCTCTCATTCTGCATTCATAACATGCAACATTTGCACAATGTATCTCTCAAAGGCCCTGAATAGAAGGCCTTAATACTCATGTAAACAACTGCAAACCAATTACTTAATGAATCAGGCCCACACATAATGAGGAGCCTCACAAAGGGCTATAAATGCATTTTTTGCACCAAAGCCTCTGCTTTTAACTACAATCCCTCTGCTGTAGTCTAGGCTTAACTAGCAAATCATAATTATTGTCTAAGACAACAGAGAGGAAGCCATTTTTGTATTTTGAGTCCAGCTCCATCCTCCTTTTGATGTCACTCATCAGCTCACTGACAAAATAAAGCAAATAATTAACAAGTAGGATGGAGAGGAGGGGGGGTGTACAGGAAGACAGAGCAAAAGAGGGGGCAAGAGAAGAAGAGAGGGCAAGAGAAAGAAGGAAGAAGAGAGACAGAGAGAGAAAGGAGGGAAGTAGAACGAGAACAGGCTGCAGTGTTATGCTTCTGCTTAAGTGCAGGGCTCCTAGACCACTTGTGGAAGTAATAAAGCACAAGAACTGACTGTGGTAAGTGGAATGCTTAAATCTAAGAATCCAGGAGAAGCAAAGAAGAGACCGGGGGAATCGTTGTATGACCAAAGAAAGAATAATGGTCATGTTTACTTGGAACGCTTGCCATTGTGTCCTTCCTAACCTGATTGATATTTGAGGGTCTGGCATCCAAAACTACCTATTTGTCTAATTTTACCCAACTTTTTCCCAGCATTCAGTGTTGCTGTCTAATTTTTATTTTTTGCAAACTGTGTTTAATCACATGCGCTGCAGATTTCCCATGCACATTAATGACAGGGAGAGGGGCACCATCTGAAAGAGTCCGGGCCTGAAATTGGCTCATGTTTATTAAAGAGGGTGGTCATTGGGGTTGGCAGTGGCAGACATCAGCAGCTATGAGGACCACAATAGAGCCAGCCCATTAGGCCCTTCCCTGGGCTAATAGGCAGACTGGGAGCGCCTGTTTGCCAGGCCAGAGAGATACAGACTTCAGCCCTCGTGTCAGCGTGGTGCCCAGTAATCACATGAAATCAGAGAAGATTATTCCTCATAACGTTTACCCAGCCATTACTACAGCCAAAATGGGTTCGCAGTGAAGAGGTGCTCTGAGGACCCGGCATGCAATTGCAGATTTGATGAAGTCGTGTTGATATTCAAATGTAACCGTGATGGTGCTAGCTTCCACCAAGCTATTTATCATTAGATCATCTTTTCCAGTCCACTTAGGCCTCTGATTTGAGCAGCATAAATGTGTTTCAAGGGTGAAAAATGAAAGGACATTTGTCCTTGTCAACACTTGAATCCCCTTCTTCCATAACAGTTGTCCCTGATTCTCTTCTTGACATGATCTGTTTGCATTCTGACAACAAGCCTGAAGACAGCGAGATTATGACTCCAATTTATTTTTGTGTTAACTATTTTGCTTTTGATTTCTCAAACCTGGCTGAACCCTGGAAACGGTGAGTGAGAGGGGCTTCGGGAGGCTTTTGTCTTTATAAGCGAGTTAATGGGTGGCGCCCCCTTGATCTTATGGAAATGAACAGGGAATTATTAGTGCGGTCATGCAAATGTACATCAACCACTTTGGTGTCTGGTGGCCCATTTCCTGTGGCCCGTTGAATAATAACAATGTTCTTACCGAGGGTAAGGGTCTTGATGTGAGGAGCGTTTGGCCCTCCCCAGGTCCTCTTCACAGCCACGATTTATTCCTTAAAAGAGCAAACAGGGCCTGATAAAACCATTTGATTAGGACATCTCTTCACAAGCTTATCAACAGTGCATATTAATGGTACAAACTTATGATAAGGCTAGTAATATGTGGACTTCTCATTGTCGAACGTTATATGGCTGTGTGAGAGGAATAAAATCTATATTTCTTATTTAGAATCAGCTTGAGGGCATTCCACTTATAACTAAGATGCCACATCAATAATAAAGTAACACGTTACAGTTAGCTAGGAGGAATTAGGAACTAATAGTGAACCAAAAATGGTTGAGACAAATAGTTCTGGGCTTTGACTTGCTAACAGTAATGTACACAACAAACATGTCCTTTCTAGGGTGTCCTTATGAGTCATGAGAACATATGGCTAATGTTGACCAATGGTTAGGCTCCAGTTACTTGCTACTTAGAGTGCACCACATTTCTTACCTGAGAGGCCATCATCATCATCGTCCTCCTCCTCCTCCTCCTCTTCAGAACACTGCAGCCTTTCCTGCATGGCTGATTGTTTGAGTAACTGATATGCTTTTGTCTCTGTTAGGGGAAACACACACAAACACAAGAGGGCACACACATAGACACACACACACAAAGTCCCTGTCAAATATTTGCTTAAAACCTAGGTTTCCAACTTTCAGAGGGTTTCTGTGTTTGATGAGACAACATGGTTCAGTAGCTGAGCCTGTCGGTGTCACCGCTGAGCAGAGTGGGTGAAAACACTGTGCTCAATCAGCTGAGCTGTTGATCCAAGACTACATTATGTAGCAACACTTTCCATGAAGAAATCAGCACCTCACATTATCTCAGCACCCCCTACCAGGAAGGCAATGAGATACTTTCTTCTTCTTCTTTTTTTTTTTTAAACACTTGTAATTACTTTCTAGCACACTAAAGTAGGCATCGTATCTGAAAAGAGTGCAGAGACTACTCTGGAAAAAATTGACACAGCTGAAGAAAATAATAAATGGGCTGCTTTCTCAATGATGCTGCTTAAACACACTGCTTTAAAGAATAGAATACATGTTGGTCTTATATCATGAGACCTCCTATTTTAAGGTGGTTTTCATTCTAAAAGTGTCAGTATTGATCTTTGTCTCAAGAAACATTTAACATTTTTATTGCATCACAATCTCCAGTGTAATTCAACCCACTGCCCTTCATATCTCCATTCCCTGTACATATAGTCTTAATCACATCAGATATACAGAGCAGCATGTCTCTGTAATTACTATCAGTTCCAAGGTCACGGCATTTGATTGTGACATTGATGTAGCTCACCACAGCAAAAAAAACATTTCCTTTAAAAAAAAAAAAAAAAACCTTTAGTCATGTTTATTCATACTGGTCACTGCTTTTGATTAAGTGTAGCGATTGCAAACTGGACTCATTTTGCTGGCTGTGCAGACACATGAAAGACCCCGTAGGAAATCTGATAGCCACGGGTTATATAGCATTGCTTTACATTTCAGAGGTGCAGCTCAGGGACAGGCACACCAACTGCTTCCAGGATGCCTTCATATCTAGTATTTTTTTCAAGTCCAGCCTTGCCGGAGCATTGTTTAGAAGATAATGAGAAGCGATGACAGATCTCTTGTGCTTCCCACCCTGGCACCCTGACAATTAAAGCAGCCACATTATGCTGGGGCCAGTGAATTATCAATTTTGCCACAATTCCTCGGACCAGGCTGAAAAGATAGCTAGTGTTTTCTTGGAGATAATTAGAGGGAACTAGCACAGCTCTTCAGGTGGGACTTTGACCCTGGATTCACCTTGATCATCCTGTCTTAGCCATTGCGTAAAAAGAGCCCATTATTCACTGCAGAGGGAAGAAAACAAACCACAACATAAGGACAGTGTGAATGCTGGGGCACCGGCGATGCCTTTTTACCTCTAATAGGAACACTTTCCACAGGGCTTTCGTCCTGGCTGTCCTCTTCAGTACTTTGTAGTTCTGTAAGAAAGGGAAGCGCATAGTGAGAAGCAGAGGCAGGGAGGAAGGGAGTTTAGGGATAGAAATGGGAATAGGGGTCTTTCTTCAGCTCTGAATAGAAGGCTGCATGCAAACTGGGCTGGGAGGGATTTATAAAAAAATCTCTATGGTGAAATTGATTCCTTTCATAAAAGGGAAGTTTTAGTTCTTTGCAGTGGTGGTTTATAAAAAAATCAGTAGGCTACATCTGTTCCTATTAATGGCCTTGTTACATGTTATTGTGCAAAGAGACTGTTATCATATTTGGAATGTTTGAGGCGCTTGTGGGAATCTACTTGCAACTATGCCAAAAATTGATATTTGTGATTAAGAGTTGAATGTTTGAAAATGCAGCCATTCAGTCACAAACAATAAACCAAAGCATTAAAAAATGAAGTCTACTTCAAATATTGTAGTTTAATAACAATGTTCCATTCCTATCCGAGTAATATGAATAACAATCCTCAGTAACATCAGTAACCTTGCATCTGTTGCTTTCCTACTGGCCTGGCGGGCTTCACATATCCGTCAGCCAGGAGAGAAGGAGGACCACACGAAGAAGACAAGTCGCTCGCGTCCTCTGCTGAGGGGCACTCCTCACTGGACCGGGACACAAGTGTCCTCAGCAGCACTTTGGCCTGCAAGCAGCACAAATTAAAACCACACTCTTAATTGTTCCCATTTTGTGAAGGAAGTGTTAAATTGAACTCTCGCCGATTAGGCAAGTCATTTACTTTGGCCACGGCTGCTCGCACAGAGGTGCAGCTGTAGTGTGTGTTCAAACGCCAAGAGAAAATAACTTCAAATTCTCTCACTCTTTTAACTAAAAAAGATTATTTCACACACTTTCGCTCTCGCGCTCCCTCTCAATCACGCTTTTTTTTTTTCTCTCTTCTCCTTCTCTTCTCATCCATGAGATTAGAGAAGCGCCTAAAGAATGCAATCACCCTGGCGTTAATGTGCAACACATTCCAGATATCGCCCCTCTTGGCTGAGAGAATTGAGACAAACTGCTCTCTTCCTCCCTCTCCAGCTCATTTTTTTTTATCTCTGGAGAGATGAGGATACACAATTAAGAGGAGCTGTTCCGGGAGATGAGGAGCAGGGAGATGCTACACACCGATTTCCTTTTTCTCCTTTTTTCCCTCCCCCATATCAAATCCTGCCATCATCATCTCTCTTTTGTGATCAAAGACTGCCTCTCAGCCTCAGATGGCCATTTGCTACTTTTAATGAGCACTAATATGGAGGGGATGATCAGGAGGACTTTGACAGTGACAAACTTTAAGTACATTGTAAGTTGTTATCAGAAGGTCGCACTGAACATTGACAATGTGCATGCTTTCATTTTCTGAGAGGGGAATGGAGGCAAACACATGCCAATCTTAGCTTAGCACTTGGTATTTGATGGCATTGCACAATAAAAACTGTCTTGATCCTTGTCCCCGATATCCTTCTTTGTTCTTTTTTTAGATTTAGTCAAATGTACCCTGGGTTGAGGGCTCTCGCAGACCCACTGCATTTTAAATATCAATGAATGCAACTGTTAGCACTTGAATATTCAAAGGGCCTCTTTGAGTGTGTGCATGCGAGCTGCATGCTCCCATTTGTCGGCGTATCCCGGCTGTGTGGCATTACGTGAATAGAAATTTCTGTTTGCTCTTGTGTGTAGAGAGTAAGCGGTTGTGCGAGAGGACAGAGAGGAAAGGGAGAGTAGGAGAAATAGAGGGGAGGAGAGAGAAATAGATGGCGTATATGGAGTGAGAGAGATAAAGGGAGGAAAACATTTTTACTCAGGCTTCCGTGATGCACTTGGACACAATGATGTAGATGGCAGTGCCTCTCTTCCTTTGTCAGTTTATATCTTTGAGAGGCTCTACAGTCTCCCTCTTTGCCTCTCTCATTGGGCCGGGGACACTGGAGCAAGATCTCCAAGCCATAAGAACTCCAAAAAGATCATTTTCACAAAAATGTATGACACAATAATTTAAACATTTGAAGAGAAAAAAATCACATATTTGACTTCTGGGGGAAAAAAATGAAATTGTTGGAAAATTTCATAAAATTATTTTTCAGAATTATTTATAATTTATTTATTTGTTAAGAAGAGAGTGATCCGTCAAAGGTCAACAAGAGGGGAATTTAAAATAATGCTGTGCATAGTGGTGAAGTGTAGTGGTATAAACGTCTCCCTCATTCGTTTGGATCCAGCTGATGGCTATACTTTCGTCTAATGCCAAATTAAAAGCAAGTGTTTTTGAGATGAATATACCAAATGAGATGAAAGAACCCGAGCAGAGGCTGCAATTTGTGATTAGCACATGGGTCAGGGTTCCCCTTCTGCTTAGGTCAATGTGTGGAGCAATCTGATGAGTAGGCAGCAGCATTTTTGGCTTAACACAAAAGAGGCACTGAGTACCAACTACAGCTAATTTCTAAAAACATGCAAAGAGAACAGAAAAAATCATCTTTGGAAAGAAGGGAAAAGGAGGCATTTTACTCCTATATGTATGTGTGTAGTAATGTCTGCCTACTTTTGGAACAAAGTGTATGTGAATACAAGTGTATGACTTCCTATTTGTGTATGAAGTTGCAGTGTATGTGCCTCCAACGCTACCTGGTGGCTGTAGGTGGCATGGCGCTCCAGCAGCAGCGGCGTGAACAGCTGGACTATGCGCTCAGTGCTGAGGACACAGCGCTCCTTGAGCAGGAGGGCGTGCTTGAACCAGCGATCCCACAGCCGAGCAGCATCAGGAGGGAGGCTGGCGCTGCGGTGAGGGTGGGGATGGGATGGTTGGGGGATAAAGAAAAGGCTTTTTTTATTGAATACGAAGTACAGCATCTGTAAACAATTATTATTCTTCATTAAAGTACCGTAAGAAATGATTTTACTATAAACAAAATTGTATGTAACTTACAAGTTGAAGAATTTGGATTTGTCCCACTATTTTTTTATAAAATGCTTCCCACTGCTTACTCTTTATACCCCTAAGAATATATTGATCACTAATGACTTCCAGTTAACACTCAAAAGACACAATTAGCCATATTGCTGGTGACAAAAAACGGACTAAAAAGGCGAGAGGCATCTCCCCAGGAAAGAAAGGATCACCGCTACATGTGTTTCTTTGGATTTAGTATATAGAAGCGGGAGCCTCACTGAAATCAATAGAGTAGTGAAGCAGAGCATGGATTTGGCTTGGCGTATGACTACTCATTATCCAAAGGACTGGAAGTCAGAGATAGGGCATTTTAATTTACTCATGACATTCACCCGTGCAGTATTACTGCACGAGGTGACACCGAAGATGACCTTTATATTCGTAGACGAGTGAGACTGTATTGAATGTTACCTTACAATATCTCAGCGACTCTTAGAAGTGCGTACCCCTTCCCCCCCCAAACAAAAAAAAATGCACAGGCAGATATCCACTCTTTGTCTGGAAAAAGGAATTCCCCATTATTGCACGTCTGTTTAATGTATCCATGAAAAGAGAAGAAGTGTCAATTAAACTTTGAAGCTATAAAAGCACTGCTGTGTTCTCTGAATGGCTCAATTTCATGATTAATTACTTGAATTGTCAAACATGTCATGATCTATACATGACACATGATTTATAAAACTATATACAAAAATCCAGAAAATGTCTTAAATATTTGAACAATATTATTTTCATCAGCTAAGGAGTTGCATGTAACAATGTGACCCATTCAAAAGTTATGTTGTGAGTGTAGATTAAAAAATATATATATTTTCAAGTCACATCACCATCTTAACAGAAATAACAGCATGGATAAAATATTAATGGATGCAGTTTGTGCTGTATTTACAGAGGAACCACAAGCCTTACCTTATTTCATTAGGTTCAGTACAGGATCGGTGAGCACTCACTAGATCCTGTGGAAGCAGGCAGCCCTTTGCTGTGCTCCATGACAACCTCTGAAGCTCATGAAGGATGACTGCTCCACATGCTTCAAGGTCCTCGTCTTTCAAGCTCGATCCACCGTTACAAAGGCTGTTCAATATATAGAGAGTTGTCAGCTATTGCCATGGAGCCCTGTGCTCAGCCTGCAGGCCAGGAGCACATGGAGTACATCCAACTGCTAGCACTTCACACACATACATACATGCACACTGCATATTATAATCAAACACATCAATGCACACACACACCTGCTGACATAATCTCACAGCAACACTTAACATTATATTGCAGGTAACGGCACAAGATTTCCACCCTTATTGCAATAGAATATGTAGTAGAGATCATTTACAGAACTCATGTTTCCACAGATGGGGGGGGGGAGAATACGAGTTGAAATACTGAAAACACTTTCCTCTGTCACACATTTATCCGTACTTCACAACAAGAAGTCCAATTATGGTAAATGAATCATGCTATGAAATAAAAAAAAAAAAGGGCTTGTGAAAAATAAGCTCAGACTAATGAAACACATTCTCCATCCTCCATCTCCCTGACTCCCAACAACAATTCAATAGTGTGGTTACTATAACAATCCCATGTGTTCAGAAACCCCTCAGAAATAAAGACGTGTGCATGTCGTTGATGACACTTCATCTAAAGTGAGAGCCCTTGGCAGAAGGAAAATGTGCTTTCCTCATCTGTGCAAACTGCTCCATGGCCGTTAAATAAATATACACAGCGTTTAGTTTAGACAGGGAGAGATGACATTGTAAAGTTTGAAGAACGACAAGAAGGGCATACCTGATAATTCTATTGAGTTGTCTTGCATCTATTGAAGAATCCACATACACACTGGTCCGTTCACCGTGGAGTCGTCCTTCAATGCAGTCCAGCAGAGTAAAGAGTCCTGTCTGGGAGAGACTAAAAGAAAAAAAATACACATGAATGTAGTGAAAGGAAATAATAATAGAAGAGGCCAAGTGATCGATATGCTCGTCTTTTCTTTTTTTTTTTTTTTCTTTTTTTTTTTTTTTAAAGATGCCATTTGATCAAAAAAATCTATGACACATTTTTCGTTGTAATTCCTCCTTGGGGTACTCAAGGACTGCTGAAGGAATCTGATCATTACAATGCTCCTACAATGCAATAGAGGACTTCAACAATTCAAAGTGTGTATGTTGGTAGTAACACATTATAGGTTGTATGGAAAGCTTGTAAAAGTTGGCTTTCAATACCGGAGGCTGCTTCATTAGCTTTGCAGCCTAATGTTGAAACAAAACTTAACATTAGTTATAAACTGTATGGTTAAAGAGAATGGTAAAATCCTTATGAATTGATTTAAAAAATAAAACATTTGGTGACATGGCCACTTCCACCATCCCACATTAAGACGTGTAAGACAAAATGTTCCTTATGGGGAGGCCTAGATATGATTTCTTTTTGGTGAGAGATTTACACCTTAATTTGGTCCTCTGAGCTGCTGCAAAATGAAAAAAATGAATGTGGATATTAGGAATCCATCTCTTTCTTGAGCATTAAGCTCTGGGTGGCCCTCATTGAATTCTCACAGAAACCCCAAGCCGAGAGACCCTGAGCCCTCCTACATAAAAGGGGCCAAAAAGAATTTATGACAATCTGTAATGGGCTCCTGGGTTAGGGGTCAGCAAACAATTGCTCCCTCTTTTTTGCAGGTTGTTTCCTGGTAACATCCTGATTAAGCTTGCAACTTGAATTATATCCATGACATTCTGTAGTGTGCAATCCGTCTGTGCTAAGTCCTCTTCAGTGTGGCTGAAGTAGCATAGGCAAAAGCTCTATCTTTTTTTCTCTCTCTCTCTCTCTCTCTCTCTCTTCCCTTATCGTCAGCGTGGGCCTTGAAATAGTCATCTTTCTCTTTCCACTTTATTTGTCAATGCTCTTCAAAAAGAGACCTTTAGAGAGTGAATTAGTTGTTTTTCTGCAAACCTCTCTCTCGCTGTCTCTCTCTCATTGTATTTTTGCCGGCTTTCATGTCAAGGTCTCCAACCTCACTTTAGATGCTGCCGTTGTCCGCATGTCGACATCATCAGGAGCATATTGTTAGCTGGGAGGAAGGGGTCAGCCTCTCTGCAGCGATATTGCTCTACAGTGTACAGTATTGACTCCAGGGTGATTTAGCACATGGACTGGCCTCAGTGTTGAGTGATTGGTGTCAGAAGAATCTCCCTGTACTGTTACAGGCAGCAAATGTAACACAAAAAATACAAGAAGAAATAATAAAACCGGTGAGTGTGCAGGCACAATTTGACTGAATATGGAAACCGTCACATCTGTTAGAATATGTTCAAGATTAGAATTGAAAATTTAAAAAAAACACAACCAATTAAAGTGTGTAAATAGCATGATGCCCTGACACTGCAAAACCTTTAAATGACTATAAAGCCTCCACATTTAACATTTTACCTAAGTCTTGTATTTTAACATTTTTTATTTGATGACAAGCTGTCACCAATTGGGCAAGGCCATCATGTGGTCCATGGACAACATATTTGAGAGCAGGACACAGTGACCCATTATGTTTAGTTTTGAAGAAAAAAACCAGGAGGATATTTCAGGCGTATACTCTCACTGGCCCCAGCCATGCTGGAGGAGCAATATAATGGGATAATATAATGAATTGCCCGGGCTTGTTTTTTCCTGACTGTGAGCTGAATGGAGGGAGCGATATAAACTCTAACCTTAAGAGAGAGAGAGAGAGATAGAGAGAGAGAGGGAGAGGAGAGAGAGTGGATGCTCTCTGAGCTGTACATCAAAGCCTCTGGATTTCTCCTCATACTCAGAAGCCCTCCGTGTTAACAATGAAAGCTGCAGCCCCCACCATCATCCCCCTGCACAGGCTAAACGCAGTTCCTCTCTTGAGGTCATGCAATAAACAGTCGACCACATGGAAACACAGTGAGTGGACCAAAAACAAAACATGCTCAAATTTTAGCGAGAAAATGCGATCTGTCATACTACTTTTGTTACATGAAGGTAAAAAAAAACACATTTTAAAATAGATCAGTCACACTAGATAATGCTCAGAAAGGTCATTCACATTTGTAGTAACTGTTAAATATTTTTTTTGTCTTCAAAAACCTATTTTAAACATTTTGTTGAAGAGAAATGTTAGCTGTGACTATAAATGTAAATGGCCTCTCTGACAACATATACTGTAGTGTAGGGAAATGCAGAGGCTCTGGAAGCAAACATTCACATGGGATTTTCTGTGGCTCTATCCCCATCCAAAATGATCCTTCAACTCAGAGGCCATCATCACGCTAAGGATTTGTGGCTATAAGTGCTGTCCACATGCCCACCCTCCAGAACACTCTATGGTGCCACAAATTTCCTCCTCCAGTGGGGACTTCCTGAGGTCTCTCAAGCAGAAAATTGCTCTGTTACAGCATTATCTTGGATTAAGGCAATATTGTTGGTGACAGGTCCTGAGCTCTCCCTATAAGATGCATCACTGCCACCACCGCAGCTGCCTCTGAGCCACAGAGAGCATGGCGGTATGGACTGTGACTCCCACAATCCTCTCTGTCAGCTGTCTGATGTCATGGTGGCAAGGACTGCATAGTGTCTTCACCCGCTCCTATCATTAACAGCCTGCTGGAGTTCTGCATGGCTTTGCAGAACATTCTCATTTCTCTGTTTTCTCTGCATAAATTTTACTGCATTTTGTATGTTTTTAGAGGAGTATGTTCCCTGAGGCAATGGAAATTATAATGTTTCTTCCATTGCAACGCTTTGAAGAAAACACAAAACTAAGTACAACAAAGTCATTTACCTTTCCAATGTCACCACAGGAGAAGGGGATTCAAAGTTTAACTGTGATGTGTTCTTGGACCCTTCAGAGTGCAGGGATGATACAGGACTGTGTTGATTGTGATCATCATCTCTCCCAGAACTGGTCTTCCTGTCAGGTGCCACACCCTCTGGTGGATCCTCTTCCAGCTCCGATTGTGTCAAAGAGATGGACAATTCACTAACACTACTCTCTGACAACTGCACATCAGAGCTCGGTGTGCTGACACTCTCACTTCTACCTGGATGTAAACACACAGCAAAGTATCACTTGGCTTATTTTTATCGGCAAAAGGGCAAAATAAAGTGCTCTCAACAAGAAATGGCAAAGACAATAAGAGATATAGGATAGCACAGAGCAAGGACTAGCACTGCAAACCTGGTGTATCTTGAGCTTCTTTTCCAAAAGTGGCTTGAGGCATCAAATTGCTAGGACCTCTCTCTTCATTTTCCATTATGGTCGACTGATGAGCCACGTCTCGGGACTCAGTGTGTTCTGCAGGGGAATTCTTAGCCTTCATGGGGCTACTGCTGCCAGGAGACGGATTCTTCTCAGGCCTGGTCAAGGTCATCAAAGGTGATGGCTCTTCTTCATCATCACTTCCAAAAGGCACATTGCCAGCTGTGCCTGTTAAGTCACGAACAGATGGGAGCACCGGCACCGTTCTTTCATGTTTGTCACTCAAATTACAGCCGTCAGGGGAATCGTTTGAGCCTGAAATGTCATCTGATAAATGTGCTCCGTTGCCGGCAGCTTCCTCTCCTACAACTCTGAAGTCCTTCAAAAGGCCACTTGGTAGACGTTCGCGGGAGTGCATGCTGCGATTGGGTGAACGATGCAATGCTTGGTGTGAGTGTACACTTGTGGTGCCAGCTTCAGCGTCAGACCCTCTGGAGGTCTGGCAGCTCATAAAAATCGCCGCAGTTGGTTTAGAAAAATTCTTGGTTGGGTGTAAAAAGGAACTGTCCTCGTGGTATGTCGGCATAGCTTCATTCTGCAAAACAAGGTGAAATGAATACAATAAATTATTCTACAGCAACCATTTCAAGGACTTCTTTCAAATTATATTTTTCAAAACATAAATTTAAAAGAAATCCCCTCCTAAACCTTGTTTAGGATAAATATTATGTTATTCTACTTAAGTGTATAACCCATCCACTTTACAATTTTGAAAAATGTAGTATAATCGGGCCAAGGACAGAATTCTTTTCACATGTTTTATAAGGATGTCTCAGGATCAGTGTTTTAACTTTTCATCTTATTAGAAATCCTTTAGACAAGTTTTGATTCATGTCTGCAATGTCACCAAGGGGGGGAAGAGAGTGAAGCAAAAAAGCCTCCCTCCAAACATAATAACAAAAAGCATGGCTTCTGTTTCTTTTCTGATAAGCGTCTTAAATACCAAACAGTTAGCTGCTTAATAACATTCACTGTAAACCATGCAGCCTGCCCAGCAGATCCACAAAGTAGGTAAAAAAAAAAAAGAGGAAAAGTTAATTTCTTGGCTGAGTGATTCCATCGGTAGCTGCAGGGCAAAGTAGAAAGTGTTTCACTAAAGTAGCAATTGATTCTTCTATCAATCTGCGGCACGCGTGTGCTCTTCCAAGGAATGTATTAAATATGAAAATCATATCCCGTTATCATCTGTCTCCAGCTTTCAGCCCGGTAAGCTTCCCTTAATGAATGCTGCAGCCTGAGGGACATGCACACTGCCAGCCAATGGCTTGTATGCATAATGGAGTGACGGTACCATTTTGCTCATTACAATATCGACAGGCTGACGGGGGTTTTGCACACAGTTACAAGTGACTGCTCTAGACAGCATGCTCCAAGTTATTATGAGATGTCTTAGACATTTCATCTAAAAGAGCTTTAACTGCTTTAAGTGAAGGGAGAAAGCAGCTATGGGCTTGAACTACATCGCGTGTACAGATGCACCAGCTAGGATTAGACACCTGTGCTATTACAGATACACAGTTTAAATGTAGACTCTTCTACAGATTTACAGGGCATAAAGTCTTCTTTCCTTTGTTACTCTGAATCTGAAAACACAGCTTGATAGAACAGAGATTTGCATGAATCTTGTAAACGTAAAAAAAAAAAAAAAAGATGGCTCAAGCATACAAAAAAGAGTAAGTGCCATTTTGCAAACATACAAAAATATGCATAAATTCACTCACAAACACACATGGCAGAAGTCACATAACACAAAGCACAAGTGTCATGTGTAAATACATGATGTTCAGTTACCTTCAAATATGAATGATACGTGTATTACTATTCTAGGAGCATACACTTAGGAGCACAAATAGGCATTACCTTTTTTGCATCAGGCTCTTGTTCCAGTTTCTTTCTTGCATCCACAATATTGGAGATCTTTTTGAAATATTCAGCCTGTGAGAAATTAAAAAAAAAAAACTATGTGATATGAAACACATGCCCACCTGAAATTAAAAAAATACTTTTAAAGAGTTTTAGGTTTTTATGACACAAGTGAAACAGTGACTGAAACTAAAGCAATACTGAGTATATTCCTTTTATAATCCTCATTTTACTGTTTGGTCTTGTTTAGCCTCTTTTTTGTAATGAGTTTATTATGTATATATTTGTAAATAGTATCACTGTTTCTGTATTTCTTTAAGTCTAATCATTCTGTATTAATCCTAAAAGCCCAGCCAGAAACAGTTTCTGCAAAATAGCCACGGCTAGAAACCTGTATGCATGGCATCTACTTTGTATTTTACATATGAAGCAATGTTGCATGTGTCCCAGTTAAATAAATAAATACAATAAAAAAAAAAAAAACAAGACAAGAGTAGAACGACAGAAATGGATATAGATAGAGAAATAGATATAGTTTGATCATTCTGATTACTGGCCGAACAAAATAAGAGGATGGCAAGGAAGGAATTTTCTGTCCATTGCTTTGATAGTGCTGATGAATATTATCTGCACGAGGTATGAAAACAAGAGTGACAACGTCAAGCATCAGTCAATCACTGCCAGTCACAATGGGTTGTCCCAAGTGAGTGTCCTCTTCGCTGCTGCTGACACCTTCAACAATTATCTCACTGGCCAGGCTAAACTGCCTTAATCCAACCCTCCAATTAAAAAGGCCTAATGGCTTCTTTAAATCACTTGGATTATCTCAAACTATTCTACCCCAATGAATCTAAATAATGGCAGTGTGCAGAAGAAGGAAGAAGTAGAAGAAGATAGGTATTTGTCATTCATCCACTCTTTTATTTGAGAATTTTACTAGACGTACTCTCAAAGACTGCACTGAAATCTTGATCAATTTACCATGTTACAAAACTTTTCTTAATGCCCATTAAACAATTCATGCTCTCCATTGTACCAAAAAGTCAGAGTTAAACCAGAATGATCAAGCTGACTTGATACAAATGGAACAAAGACAACAGGACAACTAAAATAATAACAAACATGCAGGACTCAAAAGGCATAAAGAGGAAATAAACCAACTGCTTGAGGCTAGAGAATGACTAAACCTCTGGAGCACTTCAGAGTCTCTATATTGGGCAATTAACTCAGCGAGTCATAATTAGCCAATTTTGTTAATTTGATATTAAGCTGTCAAGCACTGTCGTTGAGTTTTAAGTGATAATCTGACTGGCTCATTGTTCTCTCGCTTGTTCATTTGCTTGTAGTGATAAATTGCACAGTTTGAGTGTTTACTATTGTCACATCAAGCAGTTGCAAATATTCCTCCTCAGTGTTAAAATGATATTCAACATCAAGGCAAATGATTATGACAATGCTTCAATAACAAATATACATTTCCTCAAATATTCACATTACAGTCGTAACCTGCTACAATAGAAGTGGGTTGGTTTTTTTTTAACACAGAAAAATTGAATGGATGTGATAGAATAATTAAGAACAAAGTACAATTGTCTAAACCTAGATCAACCTGAGTGGGCGGCGGTATGTTGGTTGAGATTGATTCAACAAAACTCCATAATGAGGAAAACAACTCCACTGAACAAATTAAATTGTAAGTGTGTGTGTGTGTGTGTGTGTGTGTGTGTGTGTGTGTGAGAGAGAGAGAGAGAGAGAGAGAGAAAGAGGGAGAGAGAAATACCTTTTGTTGTTGCAGAGGGCCATGGTCAGGAGTATATTCCTTCATGCTAATTTCTATGCTCTCCACCTCTCTCAGAAGCTCAAGGTTTCTCATTTTCGCTCGTGCTTCCCTGTCACAGATTTCCTTGAGATAACTGCGCAGTTTGGAACACTTTATCTGTGAGCTGAAGGCAGTGGAGAACTATTATTTCAAAGGCATATTATCTAGGACCATTGTCAAAAATAAGACCTAGACTTAACACACAAAAAAAAAGGTGAAGCACAAAGCATTACAGCAATACAGCATCAAATGTTCTGAACATATTTAGATTTCTTACTACCAATTCAATTTAAATTCTGAAATGTAGCTTCTTCATGAATGTCTCAAAGTTAAAGCTTATTGCAAAAGAAGAAGGATCAAAACAAGATGAGGCTTAATCTTTTTTTAATACAATGTGAAACTTACATTCTTATATCAGATCTTGAATAGGCAAACAGTTCCCTCTCCAGCTCAAGCCTCCGTGTCTCCCTGCACACACACAAGTCACAGGAGCTGTCACTCAGATCACTGCAGCCTCACCGAGATTAAGGCTAATTGATGTCCAATTACGCTATCAGAACAAAACGGTACTGCCATATTTCCTCATTACCAAACTGTAATGTGTATACTAATGTTGTGTTGGTTAAGTTATGAATAACGCACCGACTATAGCTTCATGTAAATCCGTAATAATGTGAAGTTTACAACACAAAAAGTAGGC
>NC_089212.1:9793876-9818876 GCF_963930695.1 Labrus bergylta | reverse complement strand
ATCTTGCTCCCATCCGCATCAAAGTCCTGACAGAGGGAGGAAGGCTGTCTCAGCAGCGTGTGGTCGTGCCGGGCTCTGATAAAAGCAACTCGTGTAAATAAAGAGAGAGAAAAAAAAAATCCTCTGATTGGGTAGCTTTAAACAGAAATTAAAGTGTCTATTACTTTATTCGGAGACTACAGTCCAAATACCACTCATTTAATTACTTTAATATGGGAAATTAAAAAGTCGAGGAAAAAACTCGAAAAAATGTAGTTTTGACATTAAAGCTTTAAAAATGTTGTTGTTCTGAGACATTTCATTATTTGCACACTGAAGCCACAACACCCCATCCTGCACAGGCCAGTGTGTTATTTAAAAAAAAAAAAAGTAAATATACTGTAGTCTATATTCCCTCTCATTTAACAAATGCCCGTTAGAAATGCTAGACTGGAAGCTTTTGTGGTGGGATTATTTGACAAGAATTTGGTGTTTTTTCATCTATCCCTCGGATTAAGAAAATTACAGTCACATCGCAATCGTTCACCGTGACGCAGGCCAGATGTTTCGGATGACACCCATGGACGTCAGTTGGCGGAGTGCGGGCACTCAGCGTACCCATACCTAAATGTTTCCACATTTTCCGTTTTTCTCTTAGTAATATGCAACAGAGATCAAGCCAAAATTTACAGAAAAATATGTTAAAAGCTGTGTCTAAAGGGATCAGTGTTTCCTATCTGTGCGTCTGTGCATCATATTTGGTACCCTGACTTGTAACTCTTTTTCATATTCACTAAATAATAATAACATGCTGTCAGCTGTCAGTCGTTTCTCCACTTAGACTGAGAAATATGATACATTATATTATTTTAAGCGCGTTTCCAAATGTTGCTGCAAGTATAATTACAAGTCATAGCCAATCTATCCAGTGTATCCGTGGAGTCCCATGTGTGTGTATGTGTTTGTAAGTGTGTGTGTGTGTGTGTGAGGAAGAGAGAGAGAGAAAAAAAAAGAGAGAGAGGAAGAAGAAGGGAAAAGAGGAAGAAATTCAGCTCACCTCGTCCGCTCCTGCCCACGAAGCGCAGATCGTTGAATCGGGCAACCTGGTTCTTCATCACAGCGGAGGCGTTCCTCAGCTCGGCCGAGTAGTTCTCGTCGTTCCCAGCCATCACGGTGACCAGAGTCCCGTCAGGAACATCACCGAGAGCCACGATCTGCACAGGGAACAAGCGAGCGATCAGTCTGGGTCACCAAACCAAAGAACCCACCGCGCGTATCAAACCGCATCCAGCACCCCATGATATAAATGATATAAAGTGCAAATCCGTTGACAGTTTCACCAGCATGTTAATGGAAGCCTTTAGATAAATTAGGTTAGATAAAAAGTAGAGCTGATTAGGCCTTTAAAATAAAAAAATATATATTCCCCGTGTTTATATTGAATCGAGTGCATGATTAAGCCAAAACAATGTGAGGCTTAATATACACATACAAACAAACAAAAAACTAAAATTACATGTAAAGCATAAAAAATCATGACACTGCTTTATTAAGATAATATAAAAATATGGTTTCACTCGGACTTTTCGTTTTTACAAAAAACACTAATCTGTAATATTTTTTTAAATTAAGGATCGTATGATATTTGGTGCTGAATAAATCAAAGTATAGGGTAGAACTTGTCTTTGAGTTTGAATTTTCTTATAATAAAGGGAAAAAGAGTCCAGTCTTATTAATAAAAAAAATGCAAATAACATAACATTTTTTTTTAAGTCTTATCGTGCATTTCCCACACACAGAAAACCACAGTATGCATCACTGAAATAAAAAAATATATTTTAGATGATTATAAGAAGCAATGTGTCTTGCCTTAAAAGCCACGGGGAGCGTCTTGTTGCACCTCCAGTGAGATGGGAGGACAGAGCAGAGGAAGTTTGGGCTGTCCGTCCGGACTAGTTCGCCGGCATGGTCCGCAAGGACGTCGACCACGTTCCTGGTGTCCGGTCTTGACCTGAGTGGCCCCGGGGTGGCCATGGCCCCGTTGCTGTCTCCAATCTTACTGCAGGGGAAAGACGTGGAGGGCGGCGTGAACCGTCTGGTCGTGGGCGGCTCTACGGGAATATGCATCACAACAGCTTGGGTCAGTGCCACCTGACTGGGTCGTATCAGAAGAGCAGAACTTTCGGGCACACAAAAAAAAAAAGAGTTTTTCTTTTCTCGTTCCTCCGGACGCTGCTGGTCTCAGAAGTCCAACGTGAGCACTGGATGGAGGTGTGAGGAGAGAGAAAGCCTTGCTAACAGAGACAATCAATTCTGATGACTGTGTGCTAGATCATCTGCACAGGATGTGTCTGTGGAACATCACAGTGTCTTTGTCTTTCACTATCTTCATCAAAATCGGACGGTGTCTCTCACAGTACTCAACTTTTTGCTTTACATCGACGCTCTTATCTATCACGTACTGGCACGGGGTTCTTCGCAAAACATCAACAACACCAAGTAGGCCTAATTGAGCTCTCGCTTCCAAATCTCAAAGAAGTCAAGGGATATTTTTCAATATCTTGACAGTAATCAGGTATTCCGTTAATGCAAGCGCAAAAAGTTAAACTATCGCGCAGATTGGTCTCCTCGACTTAGTTGTGTTGTATTAATATCTTAAATTAACAGCCAAACTTCGCAAAACCTCTTCAGACCTCAACAGACTGTTCCGACAAAACAGTAAACATCTCAAACTCGAATATCGAGAGTCAAAGTAAAGCTGAAGCCCGCATCAAGTGTCCTTCCGATGCGTAAAAGTTCTCTCAACTCCTTGTTGAATCTCTCCCCACAAAAAAAAAAAACCCAACGTGTCTCTGGTATAAGCGGATCTGTCCTCTAGCTCCGGTGAAGTTTCCTTTGAAGTTATCCTTTAGCGCAGGCTTACAGGGCGCATGAAGGAGCCGTGAGGCTAAACGCAGTGTCAGAGTGCTGCGATATTATTTTACCCGAGTCATTTTGGTGTTTAGTGGTAGGGAGTGTGTAGGTGATTTCAACCAATGAATCTGCTGGGTTGGGCTTTCAACAGACCAATCAAACTCTCCGGTGCTCCCTCCTCAGCTCTGTACTGTTGTTACACCAGCTGAATTATTGATACATATCTGCGCTTTTCTCTCCGCTTCGGTTTTTTTTTTTTTTTTTTAATACAGATAGACATATATGTGAAGCAGGAAGAAATAAGAAGACTTTTTGACTAATACACATTTAAAAAAAAATACAGATTTATTTTCCCCAGAGGAGCATAAAACTTATTTTTTGGTCAGGAATTAATTTTGAAAGAGGATAGCCAGGAATCAAAAACAGCGATAAACATCTAATAAAAGGAACACTAAAGAAACAATGTGATTGTTATGATATTAAACGAGAAGTTTTTAACATGTTAAATATATGGTGCTTGTTTAGTGTGTCTAAATATATTTTATTTATATATTGTTAAACCGATTGACAGTGTAAGAAATTTAATTACACATAAAGTCAAAGATGTGCGCCATTTGTACAATAGTGTTGTTGTTTATGTGTAATCTAAAGAAGGATTTAGACTGCAGAGGCCTGTGGTTTTACTCTCATTTATCCATGTTGAAAAGCCTTTATATCTGGCGGCTTCACACCCTCTCTACTAGTAGGCTAAATAATATTTTCATAAAGTGAAATTATGGGTGTACAATAGATTCATATCACTTTAATTGACTCAGCTCAATTAATAAAGGCATTACAGTAGAAAGGCCTGGGCGTTTTTTCCACATCAAACGATTCAGAAGATTAAGCGATGTTTGTTTTTATGCGTGTTTGCGTGTGTGCCTGAGGCTGAATTAATCAGAAACCTGAAATGTTTGAGGGGTAAATTCAATAACGGCACTCCCTGATAGCCATGCAGCTTTCAGACACTAGTTGGCGCATTTGCCTTTTCAATCGCCGTCAGATCAGACTGTCTGAGGCAGACATTTCACATCTGCACAGAAAAAAAACCTCTTATATGTGCTCTGAGAGTCAGAAATCTGGATAAATTTAACAATGAAGCTTCATCAAAAATGATTTTACATGTAAGACGGTTTCGCTGGATCCTAATTAGTGTCAACATTTTTATTTCATATTACATGAGTTTTAATATCTTTACTGCAAATTCGTTAAATAATTGCACTTTGAAGCCATGCTATGAATTGCAGTTAAAACTTACGTCCTTAAGTGCAATATTGAAACAATCTGTTGTTGTTGTTGTTTTCATAACCTATCCCTCCCATCACTAACTCACTTTCATCACTCAAATGTTTCCTCGTCATCTCCAGTGATCGTGATAAACATTTCTCTTTAAAGATTTTGCGGAGGGGCTCATGCTGAAATTAATTTTACTTTTATTTCAGCTTTAAAAAATTAAAATGGTCCAAAACTCTATAATAAAAAAAAAAATTAAGATTCATTTACACAGACAGGAAATTAAAAAGTAAAGAACACTGAGCTGGGCATCTGGATTTATTTCTTGAAGGGAATTTTAAAATGCCTTTAATCAATTGATGATTCATTTTAATAATGGGCTTAATGGTTTTATTTCCGTTTGCGCGTGTGTCAGTGTGTTTGTGTCTTGTATGTCTGTGGCGGTTTTTTAAGATGTTTACTTGCATGAGAATAAATTAAATGCAGTTAAGTGGCGTGAGGAGTCATCTGAGTGGCTTCAGATTTTCCTTTAATTTTTCACTATCACGCATGATCTGAAGAGGGGGGGAGGAAAGATTGAAAAAAGTTCAAAACAAAATACAGACAATTCTTGATTCCACCACCAATGTTCAAATTGTGCTGGGATATTAAAACTTTTCATGTGGGATGAAACTTGGCCACAGACCTCACACTGCCAAAGCTTACGTGAGTGGAGCGCACTTTTACACTTCTGTGTAGCGTGTAGACTACAGGCAATGGGTTAAACCTGCGCCAGTGTTGCTAAAAATCAGTTACATTAAGCAATATTATTTTAGATTTTCATCACTATTTAATTAGAAAATATAAGCTGAACAAAGAATACAAATATATGAATTGTGAAGATCAAGCCATCATCACCATGATCATACAATTAATAGAAATCCTTCTTTATAAGGGTTCAAGTGCTCCATGGCAAAATGATTTTGACATTTTGAGTTTTTGACATATAACAAAGGGAGCCCAAAATTACAGAAGATTCTATCGCAGCTAAATTACAATCCCAACTGCAGAACAAAATCATCCCTGATTGGACGCTTATCATTCAACCTCTATTTTGAGTGTAGCCTGACTGGTGCAATGACATTGCTGGTGATATTTTAGTCGTCCTCCTGCCTTAGTTCATTATTAATATGTGACCACACTCCCCAGTTCTACCCTGCCCAGCCGTAATGTGTGCTCGGGGCGCCTGTCACATTTAGACCTCTACTTTTCAACATGCACTTTCTACAGTTTCAGCCGCACAGGCATTGAGGACAGAGCCCGCCATGCCCCTGAACGATTTTTAATGATCCGGGTAGGTTGGGCCTGAAATCAAGACAGAAAATGTGGACGATATGTGAAACCCCCGACCTACCTCAAATAGGCCTCAGTACATATGAGTCTTAGCATTCAATGATAAAAAGAAAATGGATCCTTTTAGATGTAAATCAAGAAATCACATCATTGTTTACTGATGGTTGTTCTGGGACAATGTGACTGAGATGCTGCCTTCATTCCTACCTACATGACCTGTTATTTAATATACATTGATAACAAAGAAGGTTCTTTGTCGTATCAGAAAATGGTTGCTTGACCTGCAGGAAACATAGCATAAGTCTTTCTGCGCCTTCATGGGTAAATTACTCTAAATTGGACCAGAGAAAAAAGTATGGATTAGGTTTAACAACTTAAGGTGTAAGAGAAGCACCTCTGCTGCTGTGAGTATAAAACTAAAGGGAATCCCAATTATTTCAGAGGTTCATGTGTAATGAGTCAGATTTGTAAAGACAAATATGAGCATGAGCCCTATTAGCAGAGAAACCAGTGGAAGCCTTAAGGGTCTGTAAACTTATACCGAAATCTAAATGCCACCCACACAGCTTTCAGTGCCACTTAAAAGTCACTTTGAAGATAGGGACAGTCTCAAAAACATGGAGAATCCTTTTAAGCTTTCCTTTCTGAATGAATATGATCTATTAGCCTGTATAAACTCTGAGGCTATTTTCAGACAGGCACATATAAGCCTCTGCATGGGTAGCTATTCATTTGAAAAAGAGGGATATGGGGGCAATTAGAAATAGTTTGAGGTTCGGCGATGACATAAGACAAAGATTTCTATCTTTAGAGGAGCTGTGGCGGTCACACATTTCTGTACATTCACAAATTACAGGGCAAGCTTTGGCCCTCAACCCACCGAATGCATTCCTTCCGAAAAGTGTCTGCTCGAATTTCAGCCGGGGGTTTCTGCTCAGTGGAAATATGAGTGTTGTGAATGGACGACTTCTATGAAATGGAGTTTTATTCCTCTTGGATTAAATTAGCTCTACTTCAGGGCTTGGGGTATTTTTTTGTATGAATGATGAATTCTGCGGTGGCTGTGGAACGCCAGGCTTGTTTACCCTCCCCCCCCCCCTCCCCCTCCCTTTTTTTTTTTAGACATAGCTTGCTATGAAATGGACTTTTTCTGCTTGATATGACAAGAGTGTCTGTGATTAGACTTCCAGGCATAATGTAAGTCACCAAAGCCATTTGTGCCAGTCCCCTCAAAGCCAAATCATATTCTAGCGTTGGAGTGTTTATATACACAAGTATATGGAGAAACTTTTAAACAACAGTGAGTGGGTACAGACTGTTTGGGTTTTGGGCTCTTGCTTCTCTGATGGCTGATTCTCTCTAAAATTTTGATTATACAATGTGTCAACACATCACAATTGGTGGTCATTTTTGTCCATTTTGATGTTCAGACTAGAAAATAGGAAACACATTGAACGGTTTTGATCATACAAATTTGTATGTTATTTTTTCTTCACTAAGGTTGTCTGTGTTAGTTTTAATGATGACTGGAATGCACTTGTATATCCAAACTTCGCTTCAGCTCCTGAGGACCCTAAAGAACTTTATCCAAAGTTGAAGTTCTTGAGTTTTCCTCTTTAATTTAACCCTCATTGTATTTTATGTATCCAGTAACTCATGAGAATGTCAGGCCTCAATTCTAGATCCTTGAAGGCGTTTAGAGTATGTATTATCCTAAAAATGATGGAGAGGATGGTGACATTTCCAAACCCAGCAGCTAATTACTATGTAAGCGTGATGAGTTGAGATACGGCAGTCACCAGAGGAGACAATGAGCACACTCATCTCATGCATCTTTAATATTCTGCATACTTTTTGATAAAAGGTGCAGAGCGGAGCAAAGGGCTTATAAAAGCCCTCTGAATCAATTGAGCAACATAATGGCTGTTGGGGGACGACTCCAACTATGTTTTTATTTCTGCCTGCTGAATGTAAATGGACCTCTTAAAGAGTACATTCATTTCAAACACAACAAGCATGAATTTGTCTATCAGACTCTTCATTTCATATTAAATGCATTAAGGGATGAGTTGTTTATAACTTTGATTTTCTTTAATCTCTAGGGTAATAACTAGGTACAATTATTTAAATACAGTGCTAAGGAACTGTTTTGAAGATCTTGTGCTTTACTTTAGTATGTCCATTTCCATTTATTGTAACTCAGAATTATTCACTTCAGAAGGAAAAACTGTTTGGCTGTTAAATACAAAAATGTTGCATCATTAACTGATGTAAATTTATTTGAAAGCTATTCAGTGGACTACAGATGGAAATGAGCTAGTTAGCTAATCTGGTACAAAGCATCTTTTCTCTTCTGAGACTAATAGTATTTTGTACACTGTCCTGATTCAAACAAAGTCATGAACTAAACTAAACTTCAAAGATCAAATATTTAGAAGGAAAAAGAATAGTCATCTTACAAAATTCAAAGTATTGATTATAACACACAGTGGTTTGCTGTCTCAATAGCTTGTGACCACTTCTAAAAAAAGTATGTATGACTTCAGATATCAGTCAGTGCTAAGCACTTCCAGATGGCCTAAAGTTAACTTTTTAGAGGTTTTATTTAAATTACTGTTAGACTTCCAAAGAGGTACATTTAAAAAACTACATATAAAGGCAAAGACAGGACAATATTAAACTGATTAATACAAATGCATGCTGGATAAATCAGTTTTTATGTCTTTCATGCCCCATTTATCATGCCATGTCCCCTCAGATTTATCTTATGACCTGTAGGATAAGGACAGACCTTCAGATAAAGAACAACTCGGCAAGACTTTTTTTTGTGAAAGTGTTCATGAAACATAACTTAGAGAGTATCTAACTGTGTGGTCAAGTATTTCTAACTGAAACGGGATAGAATCGATCGCAGGATAAAAGGCGGGACATTACGTTGGGATTCATTTGATTTGGTTTGGTTGAAATATCAGAAAACGCCCCTGATGCAGGATGAGTCATCAGACATTTGATGTTTTGCAAAAAAAAAGAAAATACATTTAATTTGATGTAAAATACTCAGAATGCTCCAATAAAATATATTTAGCAGATAATGGAAGATAAATGAACATTTACCACATAAAAGTTGGATTAAAACGGGTAAAATGTATTTTTCATTTCATGGGGACTTTAAGGGAGTTGCATCACTTTTTCTAGACTAGCAACAACATTAAGTTGTTATTTATACTTTGATACACCGATTTACAGTCTAATGCTCGGATAATAATTTTTCTGCAAAGGATGAATAAGCCAATTGTATGCAATTTTTTTTTACTTCTATGATACTTGAACATGTGTCACTTTCTAAGGACTACATTGAAAAACAGTTCACCTCAACTCAATAAAATGTAGCTTTACTTACTTCAGTTCACGTAAGGGTCTAACTGCTGCAGCCTTAATTCGTGTGGTATGATCAGTAGCATTCTGTGGCTAATATTAGCTAACTTGACTTTTCTAACATTGATTCTGGGTAACTGAAATTCCTGAGTCAGCTTAATAACTGAAGGTCTGTCTGTGCTACATTTTGCCATGAACTACTTTTTCTGTTATGGTCACCACTTGTGTCAACCAATGCTGCTGGTCATTAAGCCGATATATTCACACTACTATGTTAATTGAAATTTCACCACGTATGTGAATGTCTCTCTCTCTTTTCCCAAATACAATAAACCCTCAAAATCTTAAAGACGCAGTAAGACAATGATGGGTTTGCTGTGATCACAATGCAGGGTCTGACTTTGCTCTGGCCCTTACCTTGCCCTTTATGTTGCAGTTCAGTGGCACACACCACACCAGAGGCAGGCAGGGGGGAACTTGCCGTAAACCCCAGTGTCACGGTCGCTCCACCCTCACATCATCTGTCGGGTACACTCACCCAACGATGACAGTCAGCAGCCTGTGATGTGGTTCCTGGGCTTGTTTATTCTTTGGAAACCCACTAAAAGAAGCATTGGATGATGGTAAGCTCACCAAATGGCCTCAGTGCTATTATTGGAGCACTTTTGGTTGAGTTTTGATCTGGTGGGTTTGTAAATAGGGCCCTGCCTTGCTGTGGGGCACCACTTTTGGTATTTATTGTTTAGTGTGACCTGAAGTAAGAATTTGATATTCATGATTTGTAACCTGGGGCGCATTGTAAAGGCAAATTGATATGACTTGTGGACTTGTTAAGAGATGTGTGCCTCACGGGTACATCAGAGTATGTTTCTCATAATGTTGATGATGATGGACTAAAGCTCACAAAATACACCCTGCTCTACTTTTCTTCATTTAACCAAAGAACAGATTGTTTTCTTTTCCAGGGTCTTTATTTATCCCCAAAGTCATCATAACTTCTAAATCTAAATAAGTCCCATAAATACGTCAACTCCACCATTTTTTTCAGTTGTGGTTTTAAGTGTGAGCTATAATCATTTCTCATCTTTCTTTGTCTCTGTGTCTGTCTGCCTATTTGTGTGTAACGGCACATCCACATAAACACAAATGCACTGGGCTTCTCCTTTTCTAGCAAGAGCTTCTGATGCAAGGACGGCAATCTGTAATCTGTAGTAATTGCATGTTGCAGAAAAACATTTTTCCGCTGTGGTAATCGCTGCAATATGTGTAGTTACATTGCCAAAGTGACAGCACCCCCATCCCTACAGACACACATGCATAACACAAAAACACACACATTAACAAAAGTGTATCTTGACTCAATCTTGCTTTGCCAAATGTGTAAAGTGGCGAGTTTAGACTGCCTCTAAAGATGGTTGAGAAAAAAACAAACTGGAAAAATACAATGGATTCATGAAAAACGTACATCTTGTAAGCACACATAGACATGAACAAACACACACACCTGTGGCGCTGTCATGCTGTATTCACCTTCTGCTAAAGATTTACAGTTCCTGCCAGTGACAGTTTAACTGCCATGCAGCCTGCCAGAGCACTGCTGCCACTCACAGATCAGGACAAGAATCTCTCACGTGGGGCACATCTCTCTCCCTGCTTCTTATGGATAGGCCGGGTCTTTGTAATATAGCAATGGTCTTTTTACCTGCTCTTTTGTAATGTTAAAAGACAAAGAGTAAGGTCTTTTACCTGCTTTTTGTAAAGTATCTCGAGATAACACTTGTTATGAGTTGACGCTATACAAATAAAGATTGATTGATTGATTGAAATGATTGAAACACCTAAGACTATCAGTGCAAACAGGTGATGAAATTAACCCCCTTAATACAAATCTTCTAATAATACTCATAAATAAGTCTTGCAGAATTCAGTCATTTTTTGGAGTTCCTCCGGTTTAGTAGAAGTTTTTACCACATTAAAGGTAGGGAATGTAGTGATGGTCTGTGGCCGAACCATTGATGCATATTTATCTAACCATTGTCTCCCATTTAACCGCTCTGACACCAGTGTATCCAATGTGTTGGACTGTGGCGTAGGTTTATGAGGTCACCACCACTGTGAGACTGAGGGAAAACTTAAGTGTTATTTATAGAAGACATCAAGATAATGCTCTTCTCGCCACCTCAGCAGATAATCTCTTTCTCTCTCCTCCACTCTCTCTCTCTCTGTGATTGACACTCGGCAGCATCCCCAAATAGAGCCAAATAGAGTCCCAAAATATGTCAGGACTTTCTAACATACCCCTCATGAATGTGTATTAGACGTAATACTCAGAGACCTTTGTAGACATATATACACAAAGCACAGACACTAAGATTGCAACCAGCCTGTGTGAAAACCTTTTCCTCTCTGGGCTGCCATACTGACTGCTGAGGCCATCCAACCTCCCAGCAGCCTCACTTCCCCATGTCTCTTACGGAGTCCTTCCGTCAGATCAAACAGCTCCTACTGACGACGAGAGGAGACAGATCGCAGCCCTGGAATCCGTTCAGTCTGACAGCCCGAACACGTTTGACTAGCTACGCAGCCTGTGTCTACTCTTCCATCGCAAGAGAGCCCACACAAATATAGTAGCGCCACCAGAGAGGGAAAGAGGGGGTGAAAGCAGGGCGGGGGTTAGTGAGGTTGCGTTTGTTGGCTCAGAAAAGAAGTTGTGAGGCGTCCCGCTCATACAAAGGCAAAGCCCACTTGCTCAGTTTTTTCACAAAATGAAATCGCATGTGAGTCAAATATTAGGAAGTGCGCATGGCTTCCAGCAACCACCAAGCCATTTTAGCAGAGCCTGTAAACCACATTTTCACCAGTACACAATGCCCCTTTGTGCTTGTTGTGTGGCTGTCCCCGCTCGCTGGCACCCGAAAAGAAGACCCTTTTAAAAAACTGCGGACAATTCAGTAAAGACTTGAGGAAAGTGATGAAGATAAAGTGTCAGTTTTAGATCTCATGTTAATTAGTGGCAGTCGTGTCAGGAGATGCAAGCAGGACAGTCTGCCCTCATTTAGCCCCAATGCAAGAGGGGATCTTTGATGTGGTTCACATGGAATGCTGTTGTTCATTCCTCTCTGCAACAAAAGCCACATGTTTTTATTTTTTGAGACTAGGTCCTTCTTCTTTTGAACTACGAAGGAACACGGTGAGGTATGTGACGTATGAAATGAATGGCATGAATGCTAACCAGTAAATCATAACTCAGAGATGGCTCTGCCAACCTGGCTCAGAGCCAAAAGTATTGTTCCCTTGTTTAAGGGAACAAACTCTCTAAGTTCATTCTGATGTCTGTGCATGTCTTATTCTATTGCATACACAAACTCAAGCGTAGCCTTGTGTTTACATTTCCAACTTTTGAACTATTGTCATCATTGTTTGTCCCTTTCATCTTCTTTCATTACTATTACGGGATCTTTCAACAGAGGTCATTCCAGGTTCTGTCACACTCATTCAAGTGCAAATTGACTTCAAAGAGACCCCAAATATTACATTTGCATTTATTTCCCTCTTCAGAGGGGTTCAGCCTCCCGAGCACCATTTGACTCACCACAGAATTCAACCAGATTTGAGCAGAAACCCGGCGCTGGTTTCCTGACAAGTGTCCGTGCCACTTTCCTCTGCAGACATGAGACAACTCTTGGAAAGTGCTTGGCTGGCCCTTAGTGCTTTTGATCGTAAGGAAACAAGGGTGTGTCAAGTCTGCAAGCCAAGAGGCTCAGGAGAGCACTTAGACAAATAATATTGTCAACCCTCATAAATCTAATCTCCTACATATTAAGTGATTATTGTCAATCATTACAAATGATTTCAAATTTAATCAGAAGAAAATGAATTATCTCCAAATGTCAGTGAACCTCTCTGCATTGACGGCAGAGAGTCACTGTGTTCCTTGCAACTCTGTTTCTGTGATGTGTTTGGGCTTGATTCCCAGCTCTAGATTAAGCAAACCTAATTGGAGGCTAAAACTTATTTTCAATGGAGTCTCTCCATTCAAATCATTGCTTGAGTCAAGGGTTTGGCTTGAATTGAAGTCCGGGAAACCAACCACTGGGGAAACCCGCGTGTCCGAAATGTGACTGAATGTTTCCTCTCATCATCTCTACTGCTAATCAGTAGTGGCATTGCCCGTGTACAGTTAGCACCCTGGCGTCTTTAGAGCTAGCATTGTAAGGCAGGACTTGTCTTTCTTTGACTCAGAGACTCAGGCGTCCATTGAGGCTTTGCTGTAACTGCACACTAATCCCCTGATTGCTGTGTTTAGGGCCAGCACGTCGCTGCACCACGTCAAGGCGGCCGCGGCTAACGACAAGCTAATGACACCACGATGACAAGGAGCGTTTTTAAACCCAATCAGGAGCCTGGAGTCTGACTGGCTGGTGATTAGGTTCATCAAACTCTACTGACTGAATGACTGCCTCGCTGTCTGCCTCTTATGTCATCACACTGATTAAAGGGGAAAGTTGTATTTAAGTCTGTAAGGCCCTTCAAACACGTCTTTTTGCTAGGTTGGCAGCTTTAGATCAGCTAACCATCCTGCTAAAACATAGAGAGCTAAGAGCATACTACTTGTTTGATTGAGGACAAACATTTTATTTACCACTTTTCTTGCTCTTTTTAAAATGATGTGTCAGCATGCTGTTACTCTACCATAACCCAACAGTTATAAATTAAATACGTAGTGCCTCGAATGTTTTTAAAGATATGTTTGAACATTTCTCTTAAGGACACACCAATCATTTTTGGACAGTGAATTTATAAAAGTTTAAATTAATCAGGAAAGGACTTGTAGTTCAAAACAGTCAGGCCTGACAGTGAACCACTGTTCTCAGGTTTAAATGTTTGAAGCGTGTTGTGAAAATTGTCACTTTACAAAATCAAGAACACTCTCACTAATATTATCAGTGATGTCCTCCACTGTTCAGAAAGCATGTAGGTTACATGCTTTCTGAACAGTGGAGGACATCAGTGTGATGGACTAACGCATAGTCCTGACCAGCTATTACAGTGAGGTCAGACAGCATTTAGAGAGGGAGCCCTTCATGCTTATCATGGTGACATGTAGTGCTCCTCCTGACTCAGCATGGAGAACAACTTAGACTGCAGACTGTTTGTGTTTTGTTTGTGCATGAACAAGTTCCATTTTTTCTGAATGTTTTCTGTACCGTTTCCTTTATGTCTACAACCGTGAGAAGAGTCGAGCTGTCGACAAACTGACCTCACAGCAGACAGACTATGGAGAAGAAATAAAGGGGCCACTTCTGCTGCACAGCTGAGGGGGAATCCCTGGTGTTTCCTACTGAGCCAATACAGACAGCAGCTGTAGAGAAAGTAGAAACTTGCTAAAGTTTACTTCAGGGCAAAACCTGCAGCGATTCATGGAAATCAATAACTTTTTGAATTCTGCATGATTTTCAAATGTTTTATTTATATATTTATATATATTTTAGAAATGTTGTAGATAAGGCAAACTTTGGGTTGAGAATATACAAATATTGGCAACATCCAATGAGGAAAAAGATGGAAACTATGCTCATTAAATTAGAAACCAATTTTGGTTTTGGTTTATTGGCTGACCATGCAGTTATCTGTATCCATCTCCAAGAAGTCAGCAACCCACCATTATCATATCATTCATCATATCACACACACATGCCAGCCCAATTGGCAAGAAGCAGCTTGCTGGCCATATAAATATTCCAAAGGTCCATATCCAGCCGCCACTTAAAAACACGAGCAACACACCAATGAACCTCGGTCAGGAGAACAATACGCTTAAATGAGTACAGTTTGAATCCAGCTCTTTGTTGTAAAGGATTTGCCTGGTGGAATTAGTTTGCTTGTGGATGTGTTGGCAGCATTTTTTTTTGGAGAAAGCTGACCTACAATCTGTTCTGCAGAAACTAGTCACCTATGCTTCATGCTTCTACAGTATTTTGTTATCTGCCTGTTCTTTGAAATAATCTGAAGGAGACTCTGACTGTGGGTCTGACTCTGACTTATTTCAGTCTATACTGATAAAACAAAACTAGTGTCATGGTTTTATTTTACCATGTGAGGGGGAAAAAGAACTTTGTCCATTGTTTTTGCAGTGCTAAATAGTAAAGGGAAGTATACTGTAGTAATTGGTCAAGCTTGAGCCCATACTTTTTTTCAACATTATTTATTTTTTAAATAAATCATACCTAGCAAGAAAATGCACATGTGTTGACTGGTTAATTTAAAACAATAAGGGTTGGTTTTATAGGTTTAACAATGTTTATGCATGTTTTCTATCTTCTATTGGCTCTAAGTCTATATTTTCAACAATTGCTTCTTGTATTATTTAATGTTTAACCTCATTTTTATAAATGAAGCACCTCTGTTTCTATTAATTCTAATTCTAAAGTTTTGTGAGCTGAGTAAAAAAAAAAAATCTAAAATTCCAGTCTTCAAATTGTGTTCCTGCAAAACGCAATTCCCAAGGGCTAAATTGTGTTTGAGGAAGGGTAAGAAGCAACCCCTCAACATGTTTTTTTTTTTTTGCAGCAACAGCAATTAAGTGTATGTAAACAAGTTGAGTGAAAAAAATTCTGGGAGAATCGAGAATCTGAAAACATTTCGTAGCCTGCAGTGTCTCACATCCTATCATTATCAGCATTTTTCCTTCACCATAATTAAGTTTTTCTTAATTGTTTATGGGAAGACGGATCTGCAATAAAGATGTTTGGAGCATGGTTAAAGTTGCTCATACTGTAGTGTCGTGAAGATTCAGTCTGGAAGAGGTTTTTTATTTTTTGTCGGTGAAAAAAAACATTCTTTTTATCCTTTGATGGTGACACAATGTGTTCCCACAGGCCTCAAATCTTTGCTAAACTTTTAGACAAGTAAAACACTTTGTACATACTGTGTGCCATCTTATGAAGTCACTGTCTCCTGATATGTTTCTGAACATGTGGGATCTCTATCAGCTTGAGTCATTTCATGTGCTGCCGACCAAACCCATCCCTGCCCATTAGAATCATTTGTGGGTTAGAATGCAACTGTAATGTTAAAACAAAAATGTGCACAGCAATCACGGTTGTGCTTAGTCACAGGCAGTTTCTTTTTTTTTGTTTTTTAGTTTTTCAGTGCAACAGCAAAGATGTTGTTGACAAAATCTGTGTAACGGTACAGGGAGGGGTCCAAACAATGAGGCTTCTTCATCTGCTGTCAAACTCAGGTCACAGCTCTCTAATTCTAGCAAAAGTTACTGAAAACAACTCAACCTTTGATCACACAGGTTTCACTTATACCATTCATCCTTTTTTTTTTTTTTAACTTTGAGCTGAAAAATTACAAGCAAACTCTACATTCAAACAAAATTTCAGCATTCATTTAGGTTAATAATACATGAAACGGCCTTGTAATACTTGTTTTATTTTTTTCAGCAATCTAAGCCTCACCATGTAATAAGCTGGTGAGTTAGCCTGTGGTTAAGGGCGTCGCTTTAAAACAAATTAAGAAAAAAAAATGCGAGAAAAGCTTTTCCTTAATGTAGTTATCCGCCATGCAGGATGAATGAGATCATGCAGTCTAATAACAGTGATGTGGATTTAATATCTTTAACTTAAGGGATAATATGAAATATTATCAGCTTGTAAGTGAAGCGTTTTAACTTCAAAGGAATGAGTCATAGAAACAGAAGAGCTGCATCCGGTTTTGTCATTATTTAAAAAAAAAAAAAAAAAATCAAGCTTAAGAATTTTTAATAATGTGATCATTTCCACCTCGTAATGCAGTTACGCAAGCATTTTCAGAGTCTGCATATTATCCTGTCTACATGCAGCTTGTTCCTGTTTCTGTTTCAGTCATTCCAGTTGAAAAACCTGGTCTAGACATTATGAATTCCTCTTACATCACTTGCATCATATCTGGTCATTTGTCTCCCTCATACCAATTATTTTCAACCACCTGACCTTAATGATCATGAAAGACTATTTTACATAGTCACTCTTTTTTTATTCTCACACCCAAGAGGGACTTCAGTAATCATATCAAGCATAGAACCCTTGAGTTCAGTTCTCTCACAGCTGCCATGCACAATCTGATCTTATAGTTTAGCATGCAGGCTCACTCCAGATGAAGGCTGAAACGCATGGAAGAGTATTCTTCCTGCCTACACGGCCTAACAGCAGCCTCCAGTCACATTCGTTCCTTGCTGCTTGCGACTTCTGAGTGAACACACCTATTGTCTACTTTCATGTAGAGTTACAGAAACTCCCCTCCTCCATGATTGTTTATTGAAAAAATTTGCTCAACCTTTATTTCTTCAGTTAGAAAAAACATTTAAATCCATATGATCAGATATGCTGAAAATAATCTGGCCGCATGTGGTTAGCTTCCCACCACCAGAAAATTATATTTACTACTACACTTAGCATGACTTTGACCTTGACCAACGCAACGGCACACATTGCAGTTTGAAAAGTCCACAAGGGTGGAGGCAGGTTTGGGATTAGTCGACCACAAAATCAGCTTGCCTCTCTGCATACTCTACCTGGAAGCCATCTTACTGGCAAACTCTGAAAGTGTTCCCCATAAAGTCGTGTTGACAGACGGTGAAAACTGCGAGACGGACCTAAAAGTAAATAAGTTCCTCCAAAAACGTTTACAACCCTAATCAAATCCAGAGCGTTCCCTCTATCCAAAACGCTTCAGAGTTTTATAAATAGATATTATGCCTTGCTAAATTGGAGACAGGATTCTGCTGCTCCGTGGCTGTCATAAGTTTTCTATTATTTGCTTTCACTTTAGAATATTGAAACTTTAATATCTGGTTACAGGTTTCAGCTCGCTCTGCCCAGTCTTTATGTTTTGGCGTCGCTCGGGGGCCTCACTCTCTGCAGGACTTTGAATGGGCTTCAATCGAGCATGTTAATTTAAGAGAGGAGAAAAAAATCTTCACCATATGACTTTTTTTTTTATTAATAAAATCACCAGAGGCAAGCCATCTGTTCTGTTGAATTTATAGTCTTTTTCTTTTTTGAGCTACTGTATAGGCCTCGCTCTTTTTTTATTTGTCAGCGGTTCTCAGCTTGGAAAGTGTCTTGAGCGTATCCTTTGTGAATGACTAATTATGATGCATTGAAAGCGTTGTTTTCTCTCACTGTGCATGAGTCTTTCAGCAAGACCATCTTCTGAGAATCCTCAAAAATAACCTAGGTGCAACTTTTGTGAGGCATGGTGCTTTTCTCACACTCAAGTACTCACTTCCATTCATGCAGTGCTATAAGCCAAACAAATAAAACTATTCCCACTCTAATAAACCCAAGGCTTTTTCTCTGCCACAAAGGGAGCTGCCTCCCAAGAGTGTAACACTGAAAAAAAACGACCCCTGTATAAAACAGCCTGCAGAAAAACAAGGCAGCCCTTCCAATGGGAGGGAAATGTGGTGACAGCAACTGAGCCAAGGATATAACTCACGATGCAGAGACAATCACATCTGTCATAAAGCAAGTACCACACACACCTGATGCTAACACTGCACCATGTCAGGATCGGAAACTCAAGTTGCTTTGAAATGCTGCTGTCTTTTTAAATGATGGTGCTGCTGTGTGGGAGTTAACAGGTGTAGCCTCTTTGTGGTTATTATCAGTAGAAAACAGCAGCTCGCAGAGTCTGCATCAGATTAACGGCTCGCTGATGGCAAGCTCAATTATTCTTTTTCTCTTTTTCTCTCACAAAAAAAAAAAAAAACTATCCTACAATAGCCATGTTCTAGCATTTGATACTGAGCTGGACGCCGTGAGAACGACAGCTGTCTGTATGTGCACATGTCATATGTTATACGTGTGGAACTGTGTGTGTCTCCCTGAGCTTTAGCGGAGTACTGAGGTTTCTGAGGTGAGGCGTCCTCTCGATTCTCACGCGAAGTGCATCTGATGTTGCACATCACATGATAACATGTGTTCTCTGTCTGACTGTGAGATAGCCTGAGATGTTGAAGAAAAACTTATATAACACCTACAGAACAGACTGTTAGTGTTGTGCTGAAAATTAGGATCATACTGTTGTCTTTAATCATAAATAGTGTGAACAGTGCGCGACTTTAAAAAAAGAAATCTATAAGTAGGAAGTAAAAAATAGTTTAAGAAACTCAAACATTTTCTTTTTATAATTTTTTTTAAATGTAATGATTGAACTGTTGACTCTCCTTATTTGGAAACATTATTTGTATTTGTAAAACAGCGCTTTAGAAGCAAGACATTAAACACTAACCTTCATTTTCTTTAACTGTTTCTAATTTCAGCTTGATTTGAGTGTAAAAAAAATAACTTGCCAAATTGCATTGCCTGTGTAATGCAAGTTGTTAAACAAACCACTGGGGTATTTTTCTTACATGAGGTAGTCCTGATTTGAAATGCTTTCAGATTGAACCGGAGGGTTAAATAACTCTTTGCCTTTGTTGTCTCGCAGTTCGGTTTCAGTCTCCAGAACATATTGTAAAAGGATATTGCACATTCTCTAATTCTCTTTAATGATTTCCAACCGAGGATTTCAACTTTAAATGCATGGCTCTTTCTTCCCCTTTAGACTGTCTATCTCACATCCCGTCTCACTGCTCGGATTAAAACTCAAAATCAGGCACGCAAAACCACATTACGTTAGAGGTTTAAACAGCCCCAATGCCTGATGGATGGCATGTATGAAACCTGCAGCGGGTGACGCTGATCTGTAAACAGTGAGGAGATAAAGGGATGTGGATCCCTTGGTTATAAAAAACAGAAACGGGGAAAAGGCCTGAGCCTTGTCAAGAGGAAACTATAAACGCCTGCAGTGTCTGAAGAAGCTGTGAGAACAGTAGAACATCAACCCTTGTCAATGCGGTTCTACTGAGGATATCAGAGGATTTCTCTCATGTGAGACACAGATGTGCTCAGTGTGTGTGTTTTACTGTCTGTTTCAAACCGTATGCGCGCATGTGTGTGTTGTGTGTGTGAGGCCTCAGAGATTTTAAGATATACTCTGCAAACAATTAGGACCTGGTAGGGCTTCTCCTGTGGCTGTCTCTAATTAACACGGCAACAAGGCCTTAATTGGGAAGGAGACTTTTTTCTGCTGCCTTTGAGTGGCAGTCACAGTGGTTGTGTGACAAACAGTGGGAACAACTGAGTCCCATGGCTGTCATCATATTAATGACTTCTTTGTCGAGCCTGTTTATGTTTGCGATTTGAATCCTGGATTAAACTGAAAGTATTCTCGTAAAAATCCGAAAAAAGGTTTCAAACTTTGTCTACGCCGCTTCACTTAAGAGCTTCCATATTTGCAAGTAAATGCTGTCTGATTGGTATTACCATGGCAACAAATGGTTTCTTCATTGAGCCCGGTGTTTAGCGTCGCCAAGTATAGTGCACTCACCTCACCACATAGACCAAAAGTACCTCCTGGAAGTAAAGCAGAGTGAGAGAGACTAATATGTTTTTTTTCTTTGCTCTTTTATTGTATTGCAGTGTTCCGGTAAAGGGCCCAGTCACATGGAGCCTGTGAGCTTGTATTCTCACAGTGAGAGCGCTCAGTCTCACTTGATAATGAATGTCTGTGGTGAGAATCCCATTATGGAGCTACTCCATCAAGCCTACAGAAAACACAGGAGCGGCGAGGCAAAGGCATTTAAGGCTCATATCAGTCAGCTGGAGGAGGGTTACTGTCAGATCAGATCCTCCTATGTGAACATCCCTCAGCACACGTCTGTGCGAGTAGACGGAGAGATAACTGTATTCACACACTACAGGAAGAACCCACCTTTCAGTGAGTTCAGGTAAATACTTGTATGGTCTCACATTCAAAAAAATGACAATTGGGATGTTGTTTGAGGGAGCGGGATGAGTGGAGTGGAAAGGGGGGGGGTGCAAGGGGAGGGTCAGCACTCACCTCTGAGTAGACTGCTGCTGTAGCTGGAGAAGGAGTCAAAGATGCTGTTGGATGCCATGGCAGGGAAGCCACAATGGTACAGAGTCCTTGATGCAGTCGATGTCCTACAGCTTTGTGGAGGATAAAAGGAGAATGGAAACACAGATATGAGGTATAAGAGAGAGAGGCAGAGGAGATGGAAGGCGAGAGAGCAGAGAGGACAAAACTCCTGGAGCTCAGAGCATGTTTGCAACCAAGAATCTAGGGTTTGTGACCACCGCAGGAATCCCAAGCCGCAAGCCTGCAGAGAGAGCAGCAGCCTGTGTTAGCAGCAGCACCAGGAGACATTTGAGAGAGAAGTGGAGAGAAAAGAAGAAGAAAGAGGAGACAGCTGAGAGAAAAGCAATCGAAGCAGAAGCAACAGTAGCATTTGTGTCACCAGGTGTCAGGGAGAACTCACCAGGGCTGGAGATGAGAGGGGGCCAACCTAACGGAACCCGGTTGGTGGAAGCAGAGCCGGCGTTGAGGGCTTGGTTTGTGGTCCTCTGTCACGCAGTGGGCTGAGGGTGTGAGGTTAGCCAGCTAGTTTGATAGCGTGGTCTGTCTTTCTCTTTCTCTCCCACAATGGTGGTGGCCTGACTGGAGCGTCAGTGCTAGTAAAAGGCTAAAAGCCACAGTCTATCTGCATCCTCCTCGCCATCCTCTACACAGAGACACACACTCCTCTCAGTGAGTGGTGGAGCACACGTCACATGTCACGTGAGGTCACCGGGCCTCTCCCTCCCACCCTCCTTCCCCTCCCTTCTTGATTCTTCTATCCTCTTTTCCTCTTCTCTGGTTTCTCTACTTTGGTTTTTACTTTCCATGCATCTCCTTCTCTGACTCGTTGCCTTCACTCTTCATTGAGCGTCAAAGTTTTGGAAAGATTCTATTTTCTGTTGAGTTCAAACAAGGCAGCGGCCTGCACCACTGTGGCTCACTGAGGACTCAACCCACTGTAACAGAGCCGGAGAGGACTTCGAATGTGTTCAGCCAAAAATTGACAAAAGAAAGAAAAAGATTTTGATCGTATCAGACGAAGAGAAAAAGAAAGCATAAGATAGCTGTGGCTTTTGCTGCTACTGTGACAGGAAAGAAAGTCTGTAGCTGCAGAACAACATTGAGCATGCTGTTCTAAAATGTGTAGCTTATGTATGTCCTGTGCTAGTTTTATGTTTGTCTGACTCACAGCACATCTGTGTTTGTAAGAACCGGTGGTTTTGGGCCTGCAAAACCTCCACCCTCACTTACCACTTGATGCTATCATAATCTCAGTCTCATTAGAAGTAGAACTGCCAGTCGCTTGACTCTGTTTTAAATTCTAAAAACTTTTTGATTGTACACGCACACATTATTTCCCCCTCTGAACTTGCTGGCTATAGATATTTAACCTGATTGTAGTTTTCACCTTTTTTTTTCTAGTTTCATTTATTCCTTCTTCTTTTTTTACCAAGACGTACCAGGATATCAAATACCTCTGTCATTTCTCATGCTATTTGTTTTAATGAAAAAACAGGAAGTGATTCATGCTGCTTCAGATTCATACAGAAACTAACAGGCAGAATAGTGATGAATATACAGGGAGAAACACTCAATATAGGTGCAGTTTACCTTAGATTCTTCACTTCTGTGTACGACTGTTGTGTTACAGCCTCTTTGTGTGCGTGTGAGTGCACAAATCACTGGCATTTGCAAACCTGTGGTATCCATACTTCCTCTCTCCTTTCTCCTGTTTTTCAGTGACACACTGACCATGTCTGGCTCTGGGACAACAGACCCAAACCACTGTCTGGTCACTCATGTGACCCAATGGCTTTCCCAGGAAACCTGCGAGTATGACAGCTTATGCATGTCTCTGTTCTGTTTCTGTTTTACACTGTATTGTGTATAGGTGCCAACCCACCTTATCATTTGCTAATTGCTGGACAAAACTGCGCTATGGACCACAACATGCATATACAGTACCATGTTCTAAGGGTGTGTGTTTGAGAGAGAGAGACAGAGAGAGAGAGAGAGAGAGATTGCTGCTCTTCCTGGTAGCCCGCACTGCCCTGTAAATGAGCAGTTGCCGTTGGGTTAGGCGGCAGTCGGGCCTAAATGACACGGCGTGTCGGCAAGTGTGGCCGAACACTGAGGCCACAGCCGCGGCCCGAGGGCTTTTATCAGTCCGTCCACACGGCCACTACAGGCCTCTGACTTAACCTCACACACAGCAAGGCTTCCTCTTCTCACACCTCTGTTGCCTCCTTACATGGCCTTGGCCGTGGCCTGCCAGCCCAGGGACAGATTACTACTCTGTGACTTGCTGCTGAATGGTAGTGCTCTTACACTGGCCCACAGGGAGACACTTCTACCTGTAAGACCAGGAAGATTATGGCTGGGCCTGTTGCTGACTTATATTTGAGATCATTTAACTTAAGGGGGAAAAAAACATTTTGCACCCTATGGTCTACTACTCCTAGAGTTTTGTATTCTGGTCTCATCTCATTTTTTTTTTTTTTTAAAGGGACCCTCTTGATTGCAGGATACGGAACAGGGGTTGTTTTTTTTTTGATAATTATTTTCTGTCCATGTATTTGTGCACTTAAAGTATGTTATTGGTTATAAATGGCATTTTGCTTTCGGATTTTATTTTAGGGTGTAATATATTTTCTACTGTTTCAACATGAGGAAACTGTTTCACATTATTCTTCATTTCCTTTTTTTGTGTTGAATTGTCTAAAGTGTTGTTGCAGCTGGATCTTCAATGAGGAAAAGAAAAACGGCAAACAAATACGGGACCATCCCACAGCATTGTGCAAGAATGGGAATTGGCTCCATTGCAGTATAGTCCAAACTTGACAGTAAAAGAAAGCGTTAGAGTCAGGGCCATTTTCTCCGACCTCCGCTTTTTTCTTCTTCTTTGTCTAGGTAAACATCTGCTTCATGTTTTGAAATGTATCTCATGGCTTTGCACTGCCCATGACCGTGAGGGGAAAATAGTCTGAAGATCATTGTGGCCATCTTTCACTCAATTCTTTCTTCCCCAGCCCAGGCCTTGTTTATCAAGCCCCTGTATTTAAGCTTAATATAACTCCTGTTTTGCTGAGAAAACTGTGGTGGTTTAATCACTGTCAGTGGTCCTACGCCTCTCGGGTGTGGCTCGCGAGGCAAAAAGGACCCAGTGCGGTCGTGCGTCCAGCTGCAAAGGGGCTTATTTTGTGGTCTAAAAATTGCAGGCTTCCCCATATGTTCTCTATAAACGTGGAATGCAGCGTGGGACTTGAGGAGGCTTTTATAATGAAGTGGCCGTCATTGCATCAAACACCATGGTCCTGCCTGCTGCTAGGATAGGCTTTTGGAGCCAGTTTTTTTGGGGCTGCACACACAGGGCCAATGTCCTACCAGCTCAATCGCACCTCGTACTGGCCATTTTATTCTAATTATATTACACTGCTCATTTCATTGACTCATGTTACTGTCCACTTTTAGTACAGAATACCCATATTCTGTTTAAAGATTTGAAGAATAAGAGTTTCCTTGGACTTTATATGTCATACTTACATTTAATTTACTATAGCACATCTCATCTCTTCATTTTTTTGAAAGACTTTGAAAGTTGAATGAGAAATGTATTCTCTGTACACAGCTCAGATGTGTCTACATGTGAATGTTGTTTTTGTCTTTGCAAGAGAGAGCCTCACTGATGCAGCAGTTTTGTGCTTAGTATCAACGTTGGAGGTGATCAGCTGGCCAATTATTAATTAATTGGATCCAACAGACACAAAGAACTGGCTGAGATAACCACATAGATGGGCTCAGAGTTCCTGAAGAGGGTTGTGTATATGATCCGTAGAAGAACAAAGTCTACAGAGAGCCCATGAAGAGTTTATGGAGATAACTGCTGCTGCAACTTTGACATTTATGTAGAAAGTGGATATCAGAATCAGAATCCATTTTTATTGCCAAATACATTTACATATGGTCGAGCTTGCATTTGTCCTTTTCTGTGGCTGCAGCGTACCAGACTGTGATGGAGGTGGAGAGGATGGACCATTATGGTCTTTGGCAGGTTGAATTCCTTTAGCTGCCGCATGAAATACATCCTCTGCTGTCCTTTCTTGATGAGGGAGCCGATGTTGAGCTCCCACTTGAGGTCCTGGGTGATGGTGGTCCCCAGGAAGCAGAAAGACTCCAC